>NW_027276559.1:0-38012 GCF_030028105.1 Mobula birostris | reverse complement strand
TCAGTAAGTACTTTGGTGTAAAGTTGAAATGTATGCCATTAGTATTCTCACATCATTGTATGCACTGAGATAACAACTTTTTGTCCTGATGTGTACAGGCATGAAAAAACTTTCAAACTACTCATAATCATGTGGAAAGTTAAACTAAGGTGTTTCCATTAGGTTAACAGCAAGTACTTTGGTGTAAAGTTGAAATGTGTACTATTTGCATTACCAGAGCTTTGTATGCACTTGGAAAACAACTTTTTTGTCTTGCTGTTCAGAAGCATGAAACAACGTTCAAACCATTCAGAATCATGTGGGAAGTTAAGCTAAGGTCTTTCTATCAGGTTTGCAGTCTGCACTTTGGTGGAAAATTCAAATGTATACTACTTTAATTGCAAACATTGCATGCACTTAGAAAACAACTTTTTTGTCTTGCTGTACAGAGGGATGGAACAACTTTCAAACTACTCAGAATCATGTGGGAAGTTAACTTAAAATGTTTCTAATAGGTTTGCAATATGCTCTTTGGTGGAAAATTGAAATGTACACTACTTTATGTCAGAACATTGTAAGCACTCAGAAAACAACATTTTTCTCTTTATGTCCAGAGGCATGAAACAACTTTCAGACATCTCAGAATCATGTGGGAAGTTAACCTAAGGTGTTTCCATTAGGTTTGCAGTAAGTACTTTGGTGTAAAATTGAAATCTATCCTATTAGTATTGTCACAGCATTGTATGCACTGAGATAACAACTTTTTTGTCCTGATGTGTACAGGCATGAAACAACTTTCAAACTACTCATAATCATGTGGAAAGTTAAACTAAGGTGTTTCCATTAGGTTTGCCACAAGTACTTTGGTGTAAAGTTGAAATGTGTACCATTTGTATTCCCAGAGCATTGTATGCACTGACAAAGCAACTTTTTTATCTTCCTGTTCAGAGGCATGAAGCAACTTTCAAACCATTCAGAATCATGTGGGAGGTTAAGCAAAGGTGTTTCCATCAGGTTTGCACTCTGCACTTTGTTGGAAAATTCAAATGTATGATACATTAATTTCAAAGAATTGCATGCACTTAGAAAACAGCTTTTTTGTCTTGCTGTACAGAGGGATGAAACAACTTTCAAACTACTCAGAATCATTTGGGAAGTTAACTTAAAATGTTTCCATCAGGTTTGCACTATGCTCTTTGGTGGAAAATTGAAATGTACACTACTTTAATGTCAGAACACAGTAAGCACTCAGACAACAACTTTTTTGTCTTTTTGTCCAGAGGCATGAAACAACTTTCAGACATCTCAGAATTATGTGGGAAGTGAACCTAAGGTGTTTCCATTAGGTTTGCAGTAAGTACTTTGGTGGAAAATTGAAATGTATACTACTTTAATGTTAGAACATTGTATGCACTGAGATAACAACTTTTTTGTCTTGATATGTAGAGGCATGAAACAACTTTCAAACTGCTCATAATCATGTGGAAAGTAAACCTAAGGTGTTTCCATTAGGTTTGCAGTAAGTGCTTTGGTGTAAAATTAAAATGTATGCTATTAGTATTGTCAAAGCCTTGTATGCACTAAGATAACAACTTATTTGTCTTGATGTGTAGAGGCATGAAACAACTTTCAAACTGCTCATAATCATGTGGGAAGTTAACCTAAGCTGTATCCATTAGGTTTTCAGTAAGTACTTTGGTGTAAAATTGAAATGTATGCCATTAGTATTCTCACATCATTGTATGCACTGAGATAACAACTTTTTTGTCCTGATGTGTACAGGCATGAAAAAACTTTCAAACTACTCATAATCATGTGGAAAGTTAAACTAAGGTGTTTCCATTAGGTTAACAGCAAGGACTTTGGTGTAAAGTTGAAATGTGTACTATTTGCATTACCAGAGCTTTGTATGCACTTGGAAAACAACTTTTTTGTCTTGCTGTTCAGAAGCATGAAACAACGTTCAAACCATTCAGAATCATGTGGGAAGTTAAGCTAAGGTCTTTCTATCAGGTTTGCAGTCTGCACTTTGGTGGAAAATTCAAATGTATACTACTTTAATTGCAAACATTGCAAGCACTTCGAAAACAACTTTTTTGTCTTGCTGTACAGAGGGATGGAACAACTTTCAAACTACTCAGAATCATGTGGGAAGTTAACTTAAAATGTTTTCTAATAGGTTTGCAATATGCTCTTTGGTGGAAAATTGAAATGTACACTACTTTATGTCAGAACATTGTAAGCACTCAGAAAACAACATTTTTGTCTTTATGTCCAGAGGCATGAAACAACTTTCAGACATCTCAGAATCATGTGGGAAGTTAACCTAAGGTGTTTCCATTAGGTTTGCAGTAAGTACTTTGGTGTAAAATTGAAATCTATGCTATTAGTATTGTCACAGCATTGTATGCACTGAGATAACAACTTTTTTGTCCTGATGTGTACAGGCATGAAACAACTTTCAAACTACTCATAATCATGTGGAAAGTTAAACTAAGGTGTTTCCATTAGGTTTGCCACAAGTACTTTGGTGTAAAGTTGAAATGTGTACCATTTGTATTCCCAGAGCATTGTATGCACTGACAAAGCAACTTTTTTCTCTTGCTGTTCAGAGGCATGAAGCAACTTTCAAACCATTCAGAATCATGTGGGAGGTTAAGCAAAGGTGTTTCCATCAGGTTTGCACTCTGCACTTTGTTGGAAAATTCAAATGTATGATACATTAATTTCAAAGAATTGCATGCACTTAGAAAACAGCTTTTTTGTCTTGCTGTACAGAGGGATGAAACAACTTTCAAACTACTCAGAATCATGTGGGAAGTTAACTTAAAATGTTTCCATCAGGTTTGCAGTATGCTCTTTGGTGGAAAATTGAAATGTAAACTACTTCAATGTCAGAACACAGTAAGCACTCAGACAACAACTTTTTTGTCTTGATATGTAGAGGCATGAAGCAACTTTAAAACTGCTCATAATCATGTGGAAAGTGAACCTAAGGTGTTTCCATTAGGTTTGCAGTAAGTGCTTTGGTGTAAAATTAAAATGTATGCTATCAGTATTGTCAAAGCCTTGTATGCACTAAGATAACAACTTATTTGTCTTGATGTGTAGAGGCATGAAACAACTTTCAAACTGCTCATAATCATGTGGGAAGTTAACCTAAGCTGTATCCATTAGGTTTTCAGTAAGTACTTTGGTGTAAAATTGAAATGTATGCCATTAGTATTCTCACATCATTGTATGCACTGAGATAACAACTTTTTTGTCCTGATGTGTACAGGCATGAAAAAACTTTCAAACTACTCAGAATCATGTGGGAAGTTAACTTAAAATGTTTCTAATAGGTTTGCAATATGCTCTTTGGTGGAAAATTGAAATGTACACTACTTTAAGTCAGAACATTGTAAGCACTCAGAAAACAACATTTTTGTCTTTATGTCCAGAGGCATGAAACAACTTTCAGACATCTCAGAATTATGTGGGAAGTGAACCTAAGGTGTTTCCATTAGGTTTGCAGTAAGTACTTTGGTGGAAAATTGAAATGTATACTACTTTAATGTTAGAACATTGTATGCACTGAGATAACAACTTTTTTGTCTTGATATGTAGAGGCATGAAACAACTTTCAAACTGCTCATAATATGTGGAAAGTAAACCTAAGGTGTTTCCATTAGGTTTGCAGTAAGTGCTTTGGTGTAAAATTAAAATGTATGCTATTAGTATTGTCAAAGCCTTGTATGCACTGAGATAACAACTTTTTTGTCTTGATGTGTAGAGGCATGAAACAACTTTCAAACTGCTCATAATCATGTGGGAAGTTAACCTAAGCATTTCCATTAGGTTTTCAGTAAGTACTTTGGTGTAAAATTGAAATGTATGCCATTAGTATTCTCACATCATTGTATGCACTGAGATAACAACTTTTTTGTCCTGATGTGTACAGGCATGAAAAAACGTTCAAACTACTCATAATCATGTGGAAAGTTAAACTAAGGTGTTTCCATTAGGTTTACAGCAAGGACTTTGGTGTAAAGTTGAAATGTGTACTATTTGCATTACCAAAGCTTTGTATGCACTTAGAAAACAACTTTTTTGTCTTGCTGTTCAGAAGCATGAAACAAAATTCAAACCATTCAGAATCATGTGGGAAGTTAAGCTAAGGTGTTTCTATCAGGTTTGCACTCTGCACTTTGGTGGAAAATTCAAATGTATACTACTTTAATTTCAAACATTGCATGCACTTAGAAAACAACTTTTTTGTCTTGCTGTACAGAGGGATGGAACAACTTTCAAACTACTCAGAATCATGTGGGAAGTTAACTTAAAATGTTTCCAATAGGTTTGCAATATGCTCTTTGGTGGAAAATTGAAATGTACACTACTTTATGTCAGAACATTGTAAGCACTCAGAAAACAACATTTTTGTCTTTATGTCCAGAGGCATGAAACAACTTTCAGACATCTCAGAATCATGTGGGAAGTGTTTCCATTAGGTTTGCAGTAAGTACTTTGGTGTAAAATTGAAATGTATGCTATTAGTATTGTCACAGCATTGTATGCACTGAGATAACAACTTTTTTGTCCTGATGTGTACAGGCATGAAACAACTTTCAAACTACTCATAATCATGTGGAAAGTTATACTAAGATGTTTCCATTAGGTTTGCCGCAAGTACTTTGGTGTAAAGTTGAAATGTGTACCATTTGTATTCCCAGAGCATTGTATGCACTGACAAAGCAACTTTTTTCTCTTGCTGTTCAGAGGCATGAAGCAACTTTCAAACCATTCAGAATCATGTGGGAGGTTAAGCGAAGGTGTTTCCATCAGGTTTGCACTCTGCACTTTGTTGGAAAATTCAAATGTATGATACATTAATTTCAAAGAATTGCATGCACTTAGAAAACAGCTTTTTTGTCTTGCTGTACAGAGGGATGAAACAACATTCAAACTCCTCAGAATCATGTCGGAAGTTAACTTAAAATGTTTCCATCAGGTTTGCACTATGCTCTTTGGTTGAAAATTGAAATGTACACTACTTTAATGTCAGAACATTGTAAGCACTCAGAAAACAACTTTTTTGTCTTTATGTCCAGAGGCATGAAACAACTTTCAGACATCTCAGAATCATGTGGGAAGTTAACCTAAAGTGTTTCCATTAGGTTTGCAGTAAGTACTTTGGTGTAAAATTGAAATGTATGCTATTAGTATTGTCACAGCATTGTATGCACTGAGATAACAACTTTTTTGTCCTGATGTGTACAGGCATGAAACAACTTTCAAACTACTCATAATCATGTGGAAAGTTAAACTAAGGTGTTTCCATTAGGTCTGCCACAAATACTTAGGTGTAAAGTTGAAATGTGTACCATTTGTATTCCCAGAGCATTGTATGCACTGACAAAGCAACTTTTTTATCTTGCTGTTCAGAAGCATGAAGCAACTTTCAAACCATTCAGAATCATGTGGGAGGTTAAGCTAAGGTGTTTCCATCAGGTTTGCACTCTGCACTTTGTTGGAAAATTCAAATGTATTATACTTTAATTTCAAAGAATTGCATGCACTTAGAAAACAGCTTTTTTGTCTTGCTGTACAGAGGGATGAAACAACTTTCAAACTACTCAGAATCATGTGGGAAGTTAACTTAAAATGTTTCCATCAGGTTTGCACTATGCTCTTTGGTGGAAAATTGAAATGTACACTACTTTAATGTCAGAACACAGTAAGCACTCAGACAACAACTTTTTTGTCTTTTTGTCCAGAGGCATGAAACAACTTTCAGACATCTCAGAATTATGTGGGAAGTGAACCTAAGGTGTTTCCATTAGGTTTGCAGTAAGTACTTTGGTGGAAAATTGAAATGTATACTACTTTAATGTTAGAACATTGTATGCACTGAGATAACAACTTTTTTGTCTTGATATGTAGAGGCATGAAACAACTTTCAAACTGCTCATAATCATGTGGAAAGTAAACCTAAGGTGTTTCCATTAGGTTTGCAGTAAGTGCTTTGGTGTAAAATTAAAATGTATGCTATTAGTATTGTCAAAGCCTTGTATGCACTAAGATAACAACTTATTTGTCTTGATGTGTAGAGGCATGAAACAACTTTCAAACTGCTCATAATCATGTGGGAAGTTAACCTAAGCTGTATCCATTAGGTTTTCAGTAAGTACTTTGGTGTAAAATTGAAATGTATGCCATTAGTATTCTCACATCATTGTATGCACTGAGATAACAACTTTTTTGTCCTGATGTGTACAGGCATGAAAAAACTTTCAAACTACTCATAATCATGTGGAAAGTTAAACTAAGGTGTTTCCATTAGGTTAACAGCAAGGACTTTGGTGTAAAGTTGAAATGTGTACTATTTGCATTACCAGAGCTTTGTATGCACTTGGAAAACAACTTTTTTGTCTTGCTGTTCAGAAGCATGAAACAACGTTCAAACCATTCAGAATCATGTGGGAAGTTAAGCTAAGGTCTTTCTATCAGGTTTGCAGTCTGCACTTTGGTGGAAAATTCAAATGTATACTACTTTAATTGCAAACATTGCAAGCACTTCGAAAACAACTTTTTTGTCTTGCTGTACAGAGGGATGGAACAACTTTCAAACTACTCAGAATCATGTGGGAAGTTAACTTAAAATGTTTCTAATAGGTTTGCAATATGCTCTTTGGTGGAAAATTGAAATGTACACTACTTTATGTCAGAACATTGTAAGCACTCAGAAAACAACATTTTTGTCTTTATGTCCAGAGGCATGAAACAACTTTCAGACATCTCAGAATCATGTGGGAAGTTAACCTAAGGTGTTTCCATTAGGTTTGCAGTAAGTACTTTGGTGTAAAATTGAAATCTATGCTATTAGTATTGTCACAGCATTGTATGCACTGAGATAACAACTTTTTTGTCCTGATGTGTACAGGCATGAAACAACTTTCAAACTACTCATAATCATGTGGAAAGTTAAACTAAGGTGTTTCCATTAGGTTTGCCACAAGTACTTTGGTGTAAAGTTGAAATGTGTACCATTTGTATTCCCAGAGCATTGTATGCACTGACAAAGCAACTTTTTTATCTTCCTGTTCAGAGGCATGAAGCAACTTTCAAACCATTCAGAATCATGTGGGAGGTTAAGCGAAGGTGTTTCCATCAGGTTTGCACTCTGCACTTTGTTGGAAAATTCAAATGTATGATACATTAATTTCAAAGAATTGCATGCACTTAGAAAACAGCTTTTTTGTCTTGCTGTACAGAGGGATGAAACAACTTTCAAACTACTCAGAATCATGTGGGAAGTTAACTTAAAATGTTTCTAATAGGTTTGCAATATGCTCTTTGGTGGAAAATTGAAATGTACACTACTTTAAGTCAGAACATTGTAAGCACTCAGAAAACAACATTTTTGTCTTTATGTCCAGAGGCATGAAACAACTTTCAGACATCTCAGAATCATGTGGGAAGTTAACCTAAGGTGTTTCCATTAGGTTTGCAGTAAGTACTTTGGTGTAAAATTAAAATGTATGCTATTAGTATTGTCAAAGCCTTGTATGCACTAAGATAACAACTTATTTGTCTTGATGTGTAGAGGCATGAAACAACTTTCAAACTGCTCATAATCATGTGGGAAGTTAACCTAAGCTGTATCCATTAGGTTTTCAGTAAGTACTTTGGTGTAAAATTGAAATGTATGCCATTAGTATTCTCACATCATTGTATGCACTGAGATAACAACTTTTTTGTCCTGATGTGTACAGGCATGAAAAAACTTTCAAACTACTCATAATCATGTGGAAAGTTAAACTAAGGTGTTTCCATTAGGTTAACAGCAAGGACTTTGGTGTAAAGTTGAAATGTGTACTATTTGCATTACCAGAGCTTTGTATGCACTTGGAAAACAACTTTTTTGTCTTGCTGTTCAGAAGCATGAAACAACGTTCAAACCATTCAGAATCATGTGGGAAGTTAAGCTAAGGTCTTTCTATCAGGTTTGCAGTCTGCACTTTGGTGGAAAATTCAAATGTATACTACTTTAATTGCAAACATTGCAAGCACTTAGAAAACAACTTTTTTGTCTTGCTGTACAGAGGGATGGAACAACTTTCAAACTACTCAGAATCATGTGGGAAGTTAACTTAAAATGTTTCTAATAGGTTTGCAATATGCTCTTTGGTGGAAAATTGAAATGTACACTACTTTATGTCAGAACATTGTAAGCACTCAGAAAACAACATTTTTGTCTTTATGTCCAGAGGCATGAAACAACTTTCAGACATCTCAGAATCATGTGGGAAGTTAACCTAAGGTGTTTCCATTAGGTTTGCAGTAAGTACTTTGGTGTAAAATTGAAATCTATGCTATTAGTATTGTCACAGCATTGTATGCACTGAGATAACAACTTTTTTGTCCTGATGTGTACAGGCATGAAACAACTTTCAAACTACTCATAATCATGTGGAAAGTTAAACTAAGGTGTTTCCATTAGGTTTGCCACAAGTACTTTGGTGTAAAGTTGAAATGTGTACCATTTGTATTCCCAGAGCATTGTATGCACTGACAAAGCAACTTTTTTCTCTTGCTGTTCAGAGGCATGAAGCAACTTTCAAACCATTCAGAATCATGTGGGAGGTTAAGCGAAGGTGTTTCCATTAGGTTTGCACTCTGCACTTTGTTGGAAAATTCAAATGTATGATACATTAATTTCAAAGAATTGCATGCACTTAGAAAACAGCTTTTTTGTCTTGCTGTACAGAGGGATGAAACAACTTTCAAACTACTCAGAATCATGTGGGAAGTTAACTTAAAATGTTTCCATCAGGTTCGCACTATGCTCTTTGGTGGAAAATTGAAATGTACACTACTTTAATGTCAGAACACAGTAAGCACTCAGACAACAACTTTTTTGTCTTTTTGTCCAGAGGCATGAAACAACTTTCAGACATCTCAGAATTATGTGGGAAGTGAACCTAAGGTGTTTCCATTAGGTTTGCAGTAAGTACTTTGGTGGAAAATTGAAATGTATACTACTTTAATGTTAGAACATTGTATGCACTGAGATAACAACTTTTTTGTCTTGATATGTAGAGGCATGAAACAACTTTCAAACTGCTCATAATCATGTGGAAAGTAAACCTAAGGTGTTTCCATTAGGTTTGCAGTAAGTGCTTTGGTGTAAAATTAAAATGTATGCTATTAGTATTGTCAAAGCCTTGTATGCACTGAGATAACAACTTTTTTGTCTTGATGTGTAGAGGCATGAAACAACTTTCAAACTGCTCATAATCATGTGGGAAGTTAACCTAAGCATTTCCATTAGGTTTTCAGTAAGTACTTTGGTGTAAAATTGAAATGTATGCCATTAGTATTCTCACATCATTGTATGCACTGAGATAACAACTTTTTTGTCCTGATGTGTACAGGCATGAAAAAACGTTCAAACTACTCATAATCATGTGGAAAGTTAAACTAAGGTGTTTCTATTAGGTTTACAGCAAGGACTTTGGTGTAAAGTTGAAATGTGTACTATTTGCATTACCAAAGCTTTGTATGCACTTAGAAAACAACTTTTTTGTCTTGCTGTTCAGAAGCATGAAACAAAATTCAAACCATTCAGAATCATGTGGGAAGTTAAGCTAAGGTGCTTCTATCAGGTTTGCACTCTGCACTTTGGTGGAAAATTCAAATGTATACTACTTTAATTTCAAACATTGCATGCACTTAGAAAACAACTTTTTTGTCTTGCTGTACAGAGGGATGGAACAACTTTCAAACTACTCAGAATCATGTGGGAAGTTAACTTAAAATGTTTCCAATAGGTTTGCAATATGCTCTTTGGTGGAAAATTGAAATGTACACTACTTTATGTCAGAACATTGTAAGCACTCAGAAAACAACATTTTTGTCTTTATGTCCAGAGGCATGAAACAACTTTCAGACATCTCAGAATCATGTGGGAAGTGTTTCCATTAGGTTTGCAGTAAGTACTTTGGTGTAAAATTGAAATGTATGCTATTAGTATTGTCACAGCATTGTATGCACTGAGATAACAACTTTTTTGTCCTGATGTGTACAGGCATGAAACAACTTTCAAACTACTCATAATCATGTGGAAAGTTATACTAAGATGTTTCCATTAGGTTTGCCGCAAGTACTTTGGTGTAAAGTTGAAATGTGTACCATTTGTATTCCCAGAGCATTGTATGCACTGACAAAGCAACTTTTTTCTCTTGCTGTTCGGAGGCATGAAGCAACTTTCAAACCATTCAGAATCATGTGGGAGGTTAAGCGAAGGTGTTTCCATCAGGTTTGCACTCTGCACTTTGTTGGAAAATTCAAATGTATGATACATTAATTTCAAAGAATTGCATGCACTTAGAAAACAGCTTTTTTGTCTTGCTGTACAGAGGGATGAAACAACATTCAAACTCCTCAGAATCATGTCGGAAGTTAACTTAAAATGTTTCCATCAGGTTTGCACTATGCTCTTTGGTTGAAAATTGAAATGTACACTACTTTAATGTCAGAACATTGTAAGCACTCAGAAAACAACTTTTTTGTCTTTATGTCCAGAGGCATGAAACAACTTTCAGACATCTCAGAATCATGTGGGAAGTTAACCTAAAGTGTTTCCATTAGGTTTGCAGTAAGTACTTTGGTGTAAAATTGAAATGTATGCTATTAGTATTGTCACAGCATTGTATGCACTGAGATAACAACTTTTTTGTCCTGATGTGTACAGGCATGAAACAACTTTCAAACTACTCATAATCATGTGGAAAGTTAAACTAAGGTGTTTCCATTAGGTTTGCCACAAATACTTAGGTGTAAAGTTGAAATGTGTACCATTTGTATTCCCAGAGCATTGTATGCACTGACAAAGCAACTTTTTTATCTTGCTGTTCAGAAGCATGAAGCAACTTTCAAACCATTCAGAATCATGTGGGAGGTTAAGCTAAGGTGTTTCCATCAGGTTTGCACTCTGCACTTTGTTGGAAAATTCAAATGTATTATACTTTAATTTCAAAGAATTGCATGCACTTAGAAAACAGCTTTTTTGTCTTGCTGTACAGAGGGATGAAACAACTTTCAAACTACTCAGAATCATGTGGGAAGTTAACTTAAAATGTTTCCATCAGGTTTGCACTATGCTCTTTGGTGGAAAATTGAAATGTACACTACTTTAATGTCAGAACACAGTAAGCACTCAGACAACAACTTTTTTGTCTTTTTGTCCAGAGGCATGAAACAACTTTCAGACATCTCAGAATTATGTGGGAAGTGAACCTAAGGTGTTTCCATTAGGTTTGCAGTAAGTACTTTGGTGGAAAATTGAAATGTATACTACTTTAATGTTAGAACATTGTATGCACTGAGATAACAACTTTTTTGTCTTGATATGTAGAGGCATGAAACAACTTTCAAACTGCTCATAATCATGTGGAAAGTAAACCTAAGGTGTTTCCATTAGGTTTGCAGTAAGTGCTTTGGTGTAAAATTAAAATGTATGCTATTAGTATTGTCAAAGCCTTGTATGCACTAAGATAACAACTTATTTGTCTTGATGTGTAGAGGCATGAAACAACTTTCAAACTGCTCATAATCATGTGGGAAGTTAACCTAAGCTGTATCCATTAGGTTTTCAGTAAGTACTTTGGTGTAAAATTGAAATGTATGCCATTAGTATTCTCACATCATTGTATGCACTGAGATAACAACTTTTTTGTCCTGATGTGTACAGGCATGAAAAAACTTTCAAACTACTCATAATCATGTGGAAAGTTAAACTAAGGTGTTTCCATTAGGTTAACAGCAAGGACTTTGGTGTAAAGTTGAAATGTGTACTATTTGCATTACCAGAGCTTTGTATGCACTTGGAAAACAACTTTTTTGTCTTGCTGTTCAGAAACATGAAACAACGTTCAAACCATTCAGAATCATGTGGGAAGTTAAGCTAAGGTCTTTCTATCAGGTTTGCAGTCTGCACTTTGGTGGAAAATTCAAATGTATACTACTTTAATTGCAAACATTGCAAGCACTTAGAAAACAACTTTTTTGTCTTGCTGTACAGAGGGATGGAACAACTTTCAAACTACTCAGAATCATGTGGGAAGTTAACTTAAAATGTTTCTAATAGGTTTGCAATATGCTCTTTGGTGGAAAATTGAAATGTACACTACTTTATGTCAGAACATTGTAAGCACTCAGAAAACAACATTTTTGTCTTTATGTCCAGAGGCATGAAACAACTTTCAGACATCTCAGAATCATGTGGGAAGTTAACCTAAGGTGTTTCCATTAGGTTTGCAGTAAGTACTTTGGTGTAAAATTGAAATCTATGCTATTAGTATTGTCACAGCATTGTATGCACTGAGATAACAACTTTTTTGTCCTGATGTGTACAGGCATGAAACAACTTTCAAACTACTCATAATCATGTGGAAAGTTAAACTAAGGTGTTTCCATTAGGTTTGCCACAAGTACTTTGGTGTAAAGTTGAAATGTGTACCATTTGTATTCCCAGAGCATTGTATGCACTGACAAAGCAACTTTTTTCTCTTGCTGTTCAGAGGCATGAAGCAACTTTCAAACCATTCAGAATCATGTGGGAGGTTAAGCGAAGGTGTTTCCATCAGGTTTGCACTCTGCACTTTGTTGGAAAATTCAAATGTATGATACATTAATTTCAAAGAATTGCATGCACTTAGAAAACAGCTTTTTTGTCTTGCTGTACAGAGGGATGAAACAACTTTCAAACTACTCAGAATCATGTGGGAAGTTAACTTAAAATGTTTCCATCAGGTTTGCACTATGCTCTTTGGTGGAAAATTGAAATGTACACTACTTTAATGTCAGAACACAGTAAGCACTCAGACAACAACTTTTTTGTCTTTTTGTCCAGAGGCATGAAACAACTTTCAGACATCTCAGAATTATGTGGGAAGTGAACCTAAGGTGTTTCCATTAGGTTTGCAGTAAGTACTTTGGTGGAAAATTGAAATGTATACTACTTTAATGTTAGAACATTGTATGCACTGAGATAACAACTTTTTTGTCTTGATATGTAGAGGCATGAAACAACTTTAAAACTGCTCATAATCATGTGGAAAGTAAACCTAAGGTGTTTCCAGTAGGTTTGCAGTAAGTGCTTTGGTGTAAAATTAAAATGTATGCTATTTGTATTGTCAAAGCCTTGTATGCACTGAGATAACAACTTTTTTGTCTTGATGTGTAGAGGCATGAAACAACTTTCAAACTGCTCATAATCATGTGGGAAGTTAACCTAAGCATTTCCATTAGGTTTTCAGTAAGTACTTTGGTGTAAAATTGAAATGTATGCCATTAGTATTCTCACATCATTGTATGCACTGAGATAACAACTTTTTTGTCCTGATGTGTACAGGCATGAAAAAACGTTCAAACTACTCATAATCATGTGGAAAGTTAAACTAAGGTGTTTCCATTAGGTTTACAGCAAGGACTTTGGTGTAAAGTTGAAATGTGTACTATTTGCATTACCAAAGCTTTGTATGCACTTAGAAAACAACTTTTTTGTCTTGCTGTTCAGAAGCATGAAACAAAATTCAAACCATTCAGAATCATGTGGGAAGTTAAGCTAAGGTGTTTCTATCAGGTTTGCACTCTGCACTTTGGTGGAAAATTCAAATGTATACTACTTTAATTTCAAACATTGCATGCACTTAGAAAACAACTTTTTTGTCTTGCTGTACAGAGGGATGGAACAACTTTCAAACTACTCAGAATCATGTGGGAAGTTAACTTAAAATGTTTCCAATAGGTTTGCAATATGCTCTTTGGTGGAAAATTGAAATGTACACTACTTTATTTCAGATCATTGTAAGCACTCAGAAAACAACATTTTTGTCTTTATGTCCAGAGGCATGAAACAACTTTCAGACATCTCAGAATCATGTGGGAAGTGTTTCCATTAGGTTTGCAGTAAGTACTTTGGTGTAAAATTGAAATGTATGCTATTAGTATTGTCACAGCATTGTATGCACTGAGATAACAACTTTTTTGTCCTGATGTGTACAGGCATGAAACAACTTTCAAACTACTCATAATCATGTGGAAAGTTATACTAAGATGTTTCCATTAGGTTTGCCGCAAGTACTTTGGTGTAAAGTTGAAATGTGTACCATTTGTATTCCCAGAGCATTGTATGCACTGACAAAGCAACTTTTTTCTCTTGCTGTTCGGAGGCATGAAGCAACTTTCAAACCATTCAGAATCATGTGGGAGGTTAAGCGAAGGTGTTTCCATCAGGTTTGCACTCTGCACTTTGTTGGAAAATTCAAATGTATGATACATTAATTTCAAAGAATTGCATGCACTTAGAAAACAGCTTTTTTGTCTTGCTGTACAGAGGGATGAAACAACATTCAAACTCCTCAGAATCATGTCGGAAGTTAACTTAAAATGTTTCCATCAGGTTTGCACTATGCTCTTTGGTTGAAAATTGAAATGTACACTACTTTAATGTCAGAACATTGTAAGCACTCAGAAAACAACTTTTTTGTCTTTATGTCCAGAGGCATGAAACAACTTTCAGACATCTCAGAATCATGTGGGAAGTTAACCTAAAGTGTTTCCATTAGGTTTGCAGTAAGTACTTTGGTGTAAAATTGAAATGTATGCTATTAGTATTGTCACAGCATTGTATGCACTGAGATAACAACTTTTTTGTCCTGATGTGTACAGGCATGAAACAACTTTCAAACTACTCATAATCATGTGGAAAGTTAAACTAAGGTGTTTCCATTAGGTCTGCCACAAATACTTAGGTGTAAAGTTGAAATGTGTACCATTTGTATTCCCAGAGCATTGTATGCACTGACAAAGCAACTTTTTTATCTTGCTGTTCAGAAGCATGAAGCAACTTTCAAACCATTCAGAATCATGTGGGAGGTTAAGCTAAGGTGTTTCCATCAGGTTTGCACTCTGCACTTTGTTGGAAAATTCAAATGTATTATACTTTAATTTCAAAGAATTGCATGCACTTAGAAAACAGCTTTTTTGTCTTGCTGTACGGAGGGATGAAACAACTTTCAAACTACTCAGAATCATGTGGGAAGTTAACTTAAAATGTTTCCATCAGGTTTGCACTATGCTCTTTGGTGGAAAATTGAAATGTACACTACTTTAATGTCAGAACACAGTAAGCACTCAGACAACAACTTTTTTGTCTTTTTGTCCAGAGGCATGAAACAACTTTCAGACATCTCAGAATTATGTGGGAAGTGAACCTAAGGTGTTTCCATTAGGTTTGCAGTGAGTACTTTGGTGGAAAATTGAAATGTATACTACTTTAATGTTAGAACATTGTATGCACTGAGATAACAACTTTTTTGTCTTGATATGTAGAGGCATGAAACAACTTTCAAACTGCTCATAATCATGTGGAAAGTAAACCTAAGGTGTTTCCATTAGGTTTGCAGTAAGTGCTTTGGTGTAAAATTAAAATGTATGCTATTAGTATTGTCAAAGCCTTGTATGCACTGAGATAACAACTTTTTTGTCTTGATGTGTAGAGGCATGAAACAACTTTCAAACTGCTCATAATCATGTGGGAAGTTAACCTAAGCATTTCCATTAGGTTTTCAGTAAGTACTTTGGTGTAAAATTGAAATGTATGCCATTAGTATTCTCACATCATTGTATGCACTGAGATAACAACTTTTTTGTCCTGATGTGTACAGGCATGAAAAAACGTTCAAACTACTCATAATCATGTGGAAAGTTAAACTAAGGTGTTTCTATTAGGTTTACAGCAAGGACTTTGGTGTAAAGTTGAAATGTGTACTATTTGCATTACCAAAGCTTTGTATGCACTTAGAAAACAACTTTTTTGTCTTGCTGTTCAGAAGCATGAAACAAAATTCAAACCATTCAGAATCATGTGGGAAGTTAAGCTAAGGTGCTTCTATCAGGTTTGCACTCTGCACTTTGGTGGAAAATTCAAATGTATACTACTTTAATTTCAAACATTGCATGCACTTAGAAAACAACTTTTTTGTCTTGCTGTACAGAGGGATGGAACAACTTTCAAACTACTCAGAATCATGTGGGAAGTTAACTTAAAATGTTTCCAATAGGTTTGCAATATGCTCTTTGGTGGAAAATTGAAATGTACACTACTTTATGTCAGAACATTGTAAGCACTCAGAAAACAACATTTTTGTCTTTATGTCCAGAGGCATGAAACAACTTTCAGACATCTCAGAATCATGTGGGAAGTGTTTCCATTAGGTTTGCAGTAAGTACTTTGGTGTAAAATTGAAATGTATGCTATTAGTATTGTCACAGCATTGTATGCACTGAGATAACAACTTTTTTGTCCTGATGTGTACAGGCATGAAACAACTTTCAAACTACTCATAATCATGTGGAAAGTTATACTAAGATGTTTCCATTAGGTTTGCCGCAAGTACTTTGGTGTAAAGTTGAAATGTGTACCATTTGTATTCCCAGAGCATTGTATGCACTGACAAAGCAACTTTTTTCTCTTGCTGTTCGGAGGCATGAAGCAACTTTCAAACCATTCAGAATCATGTGGGAGGTTAAGCGAAGGTGTTTCCATCAGGTTTGCACTCTGCACTTTGTTGGAAAATTCAAATGTATGATACATTAATTTCAAAGAATTGCATGCACTTAGAAAACAGCTTTTTTGTCTTGCTGTACAGAGGGATGAAACAACATTCAAACTCCTCAGAATCATGTCGGAAGTTAACTTAAAATGTTTCCATCAGGTTTGCACTATGCTCTTTGGTTGAAAATTGAAATGTACACTACTTTAATGTCAGAACATTGTAAGCACTCAGAAAACAACTTTTTTGTCTTTATGTCCAGAGGCATGAAACAACTTTCAGACATCTCAGAATCATGTGGGAAGTTAACCTAAAGTGTTTCCATTAGGTTTGCAGTAAGTACTTTGGTGTAAAATTGAAATGTATGCTATTAGTATTGTCACAGCATTGTATGCACTGAGATAACAACTTTTTTGTCCTGATGTGTACAGGCATGAAACAACTTTCAAACTACTCATAATCATGTGGAAAGTTAAACTAAGGTGTTTCCATTAGGTTTGCCACAAATACTTAGGTGTAAAGTTGAAATGTGTACCATTTGTATTCCCAGAGCATTGTATGCACTGACAAAGCAACTTTTTTATCTTGCTGTTCAGAAGCATGAAGCAACTTTCAAACCATTCAGAATCATGTGGGAGGTTAAGCTAAGGTGTTTCCATCAGGTTTGCACTCTGCACTTTGTTGGAAAATTCAAATGTATTATACTTTAATTTCAAAGAATTGCATGCACTTAGAAAACAGCTTTTTTGTCTTGCTGTACAGAGGGATGAAACAACTTTCAAACTACTCAGAATCATGTGGGAAGTTAACTTAAAATGTTTCCATCAGGTTTGCACTATGCTCTTTGGTGGAAAATTGAAATGTACACTACTTTAATGTCAGAACACAGTAAGCACTCAGACAACAACTTTTTTGTCTTTTTGTCCAGAGGCATGAAACAACTTTCAGACATCTCAGAATTATGTGGGAAGTGAACCTAAGGTGTTTCCATTAGGTTTGCAGTAAGTACTTTGGTGGAAAATTGAAATGTATACTACTTTAATGTTAGAACATTGTATGCACTGAGATAACAACTTTTTTGTCTTGATATGTAGAGGCATGAAACAACTTTCAAACTGCTCATAATCATGTGGAAAGTAAACCTAAGGTGTTTCCATTAGGTTTGCAGTAAGTGCTTTGGTGTAAAATTAAAATGTATGCTATTAGTATTGTCAAAGCCTTGTATGCACTAAGATAACAACTTATTTGTCTTGATGTGTAGAGGCATGAAACAACTTTCAAACTGCTCATAATCATGTGGGAAGTTAACCTAAGCTGTATCCATTAGGTTTTCAGTAAGTACTTTGGTGTAAAATTGAAATGTATGCCATTAGTATTCTCACATCATTGTATGCACTGAGATAACAACTTTTTTGTCCTGATGTGTACAGGCATGAAAAAACTTTCAAACTACTCATAATCATGTGGAAAGTTAAACTAAGGTGTTTCCATTAGGTTAACAGCAAGGACTTTGGTGTAAAGTTGAAATGTGTACTATTTGCATTACCAGAGCTTTGTATGCACTTGGAAAACAACTTTTTTGTCTTGCTGTTCAGAAACATGAAACAACGTTCAAACCATTCAGAATCATGTGGGAAGTTAAGCTAAGGTCTTTCTATCAGGTTTGCAGTCTGCACTTTGGTGGAAAATTCAAATGTATACTACTTTAATTGCAAACATTGCAAGCACTTAGAAAACAACTTTTTTGTCTTGCTGTACAGAGGGATGGAACAACTTTCAAACTACTCAGAATCATGTGGGAAGTTAACTTAAAATGTTTCTAATAGGTTTGCAATATGCTCTTTGGTGGAAAATTGAAATGTACACTACTTTATGTCAGAACATTGTAAGCACTCAGAAAACAACATTTTTGTCTTTATGTCCAGAGGCATGAAACAACTTTCAGACATCTCAGAATCATGTGGGAAGTTAACCTAAGGTGTTTCCATTAGGTTTGCAGTAAGTACTTTGGTGTAAAATTGAAATCTATGCTATTAGTATTGTCACAGCATTGTATGCACTGAGATAACAACTTTTTTGTCCTGATGTGTACAGGCATGAAACAACTTTCAAACTACTCATAATCATGTGGAAAGTTAAACTAAGGTGTTTCCATTAGGTTTGCCACAAGTACTTTGGTGTAAAGTTGAAATGTGTACCATTTGTATTCCCAGAGCATTGTATGCACTGACAAAGCAACTTTTTTCTCTTGCTGTTCAGAGGCATGAAGCAACTTTCAAACCATTCAGAATCATGTGGGAGGTTAAGCGAAGGTGTTTCCATCAGGTTTGCACTCTGCACTTTGTTGGAAAATTCAAATGTATGATACATTAATTTCAAAGAATTGCATGCACTTAGAAAACAGCTTTTTTGTCTTGCTGTACAGAGGGATGAAACAACTTTCAAACTACTCAGAATCATGTGGGAAGTTAAATTAAAATGTTTCCATCAGGTTTGCACTATGCTCTTTGGTGGAAAATTGAAATGTACACTACTTTAATGTCAGAACACAGTAAGCACTCAGACAACAACTTTTTTGTCTTTTTGTCCAGAGGCATGAAACAACTTTCAGACATCTCAGAATTATGTGGGAAGTGAACCTAAGGTGTTTCCATTAGGTTTGCAGTAAGTACTTTGGTGGAAAATTGAAATGTATACTACTTTAATGTTAGAACATTGTATGCACTGAGATAACAACTTTTTTGTCTTGATATGTAGAGGCATGAAACAACTTTCAAACTGCTCATAATCATGTGGAAAGTAAACCTAAGGTGTTTCCATTAGGTTTGCAGTAAGTGCTTTGGTGTAAAATTAAAATGTATGCTATTAGTATTGTCAAAGCCTTGTATGCACTAAGATAACAACTTATTTGTCTTGATGTGTAGAGGCATGAAACAACTTTCAAACTGCTCATAATCATGTGGGAAGTTAACCTAAGCTGTATCCATTAGGTTTTCAGTAAGTACTTTGGTGTAAAATTGAAATGTATGCCATTAGTATTCTCACATCATTGTATGCACTGAGATAACAACTTTTTTGTCCTGATGTGTACAGGCATGAAAAAACTTTCAAACTACTCATAATCATGTGGAAAGTTAAACTAAGGTGTTTCCATTAGGTTAACAGCAAGGACTTTGGTGTAAAGTTGAAATGTGTACTATTTGCATTACCAGAGCTTTGTATGCACTTGGAAAACAACTTTTTTGTCTTGCTGTTCAGAAACATGAAACAACGTTCAAACCATTCAGAATCATGTGGGAAGTTAAGCTAAGGTCTTTCTATCAGGTTTGCAGTCTGCACTTTGGTGGAAAATTCAAATGTATACTACTTTAATTGCAAACATTGCAAGCACTTAGAAAACAACTTTTTTGTCTTGCTGTACAGAGGGATGGAACAACTTTCAAACTACTCAGAATCATGTGGGAAGTTAACTTAAAATGTTTCTAATAGGTTTGCAATATGCTCTTTGGTGGAAAATTGAAATGTACACTACTTTATGTCAGAACATTGTAAGCACTCAGAAAACAACATTTTTGTCTTTATGTCCAGAGGCATGAAACAACTTTCAGACATCTCAGAATCATGTGGGAAGTTAACCTAAGGTGTTTCCATTAGGTTTGCAGTAAGTACTTTGGTGTAAAATTGAAATCTATGCTATTAGTATTGTCACAGCATTGTATGCACTGAGATAACAACTTTTTTGTCCTGATGTGTACAGGCATGAAACAACTTTCAAACTACTCATAATCATGTGGAAAGTTAAACTAAGGTGTTTCCATTAGGTTTGCCACAAGTACTTTGGTGTAAAGTTGAAATGTGTACCATTTGTATTCCCAGAGCATTGTATGCACTGACAAAGCAACTTTTTTCTCTTGCTGTTCAGAGGCATGAAGCAACTTTCAAACCATTCAGAATCATGTGGGAGGTTAAGCGAAGGTGTTTCCAT
This sequence comes from Mobula birostris, assembly GCF_030028105.1. Classification (NCBI taxonomy): domain Eukaryota; kingdom Metazoa; phylum Chordata; class Chondrichthyes; order Myliobatiformes; family Myliobatidae; genus Mobula; species Mobula birostris. The sequence goes on along the minus strand of NW_027276559.1, from coordinate 17,444 downwards.
CAGGTTTGCACTCTGCACTTTGTTGGAAAATTCAAATGTATGATACATTAATTTCAAAGAATTGCATGCACTTAGAAAACAGCTTTTTTGTCTTGCTGTACAGAGGGATGAAACAACTTTCAAACTACTCAGAATCATGTGGGAAGTTAAATTAAAATGTTTCCATCAGGTTTGCACTATGCTCTTTGGTGGAAAATTGAAATGTACACTACTTTAATGTCAGAACACAGTAAGCACTCAGACAACAACTTTTTTGTCTTTTTGTCCAGAGGCATGAAACAACTTTCAGACATCTCAGAATTATGTGGGAAGTGAACCTAAGGTGTTTCCATTAGGTTTGCAGTAAGTACTTTGGTGGAAAATTGAAATGTATACTACTTTAATGTTAGAACATTGTATGCACTGAGATAACAACTTTTTTGTCTTGATATGTAGAGGCATGAAACAACTTTCAAACTGCTCATAATCATGTGGAAAGTAAACCTAAGGTGTTTCCATTAGGTTTGCAGTAAGTGCTTTGGTGTAAAATTAAAATGTATGCTATTAGTATTGTCAAAGCCTTGTATGCACTGAGATAACAACTTTTTTGTCTTGATGTGTAGAGGCATGAAACAACTTTCAAACTGCTCATAATCATGTGGGAAGTTAACCTAAGCATTTCCATTAGGTTTTCAGTAAGTACTTTGGTGTAAAATTGAAATGTATGCCATTAGTATTCTCACATCATTGTATGCACTGAGATAACAACTTTTTTGTCCTGATGTGTACAGGCATGAAAAAACGTTCAAACTACTCATAATCATGTGGAAAGTTAAACTAAGGTGTTTCCATTAGGTTTACAGCAAGGACTTTGGTGTAAAGTTGAAATGTGTACTATTTGCATTACCAAAGCTTTGTATGCACTTAGAAAACAACTTTTTTGTCTTGCTGTTCAGAAGCATGAAACAAAATTCAAACCATTCAGAATCATGTGGGAAGTTAAGCTAAGGTGTTTCTATCAGGTTTGCACTCTGCACTTTGGTGGAAAATTCAAATGTATACTACTTTAATTTCAAACATTGCATGCACTTAGAAAACAACTTTTTTGTCTTGCTGTACAGAGGGATGGAACAACTTTCAAACTACTCAGAATCATGTGGGAAGTTAACTTAAAATGTTTCCAATAGGTTTGCAATATGCTCTTTGGTGGAAAATTGAAATGTACACTACTTTATGTCAGATCATTGTAAGCACTCAGAAAACAACATTTTTGTCTTTATGTCCAGAGGCATGAAACAACTTTCAGACATCTCAGAATCATGTGGGAAGTGTTTCCATTAGGTTTGCAGTAAGTACTTTGGTGTAAAATTGAAATGTATGCTATTAGTATTGTCACAGCATTGTATGCACTGAGATAACAACTTTTTTGTCCTGATGTGTACAGGCATGAAACAACTTTCAAACTACTCATAATCATGTGGAAAGTTATACTAAGATGTTTCCATTAGGTTTGCCGCAAGTACTTTGGTGTAAAGTTGAAATGTGTACCATTTGTATTCCCAGAGCATTGTATGCACTGACAAAGCAACTTTTTTCTCTTGCTGTTCGGAGGCATGAAGCAACTTTCAAACCATTCAGAATCATGTGGGAGGTTAAGCGAAGGTGTTTCCATCAGGTTTGCACTCTGCACTTTGTTGGAAAATTCAAATGTATGATACATTAATTTCAAAGAATTGCATGCACTTAGAAAACAGCTTTTTTGTCTTGCTGTACAGAGGGATGAAACAACATTCAAACTCCTCAGAATCATGTCGGAAGTTAACTTAAAATGTTTCCATCAGGTTTGCACTATGCTCTTTGGTTGAAAATTGAAATGTACACTACTTTAATGTCAGAACATTGTAAGCACTCAGAAAACAACTTTTTTGTCTTTATGTCCAGAGGCATGAAACAACTTTCAGACATCTCAGAATCATGTGGGAAGTTAACCTAAAGTGTTTCCATTAGGTTTGCAGTAAGTACTTTGGTGTAAAATTGAAATGTATGCTATTAGTATTGTCACAGCATTGTATGCACTGAGATAACAACTTTTTTGTCCTGATGTGTACAGGCATGAAACAACTTTCAAACTACTCATAATCATGTGGAAAGTTAAACTAAGGTGTTTCCATTAGGTTTGCCACAAATACTTAGGTGTAAAGTTGAAATGTGTACCATTTGTATTCCCAGAGCATTGTATGCACTGACAAAGCAACTTTTTTATCTTGCTGTTCAGAAGCATGAAGCAACTTTCAAACCATTCAGAATCATGTGGGAGGTTAAGCTAAGGTGTTTCCATCAGGTTTGCACTCTGCACTTTGTTGGAAAATTCAAATGTATTATACTTTAATTTCAAAGAATTACATGCACTTAGAAAACAGCTTTTTTGTCTTGCTGTACAGAGGGATGAAACAACTTTCAAACTACTCAGAATCATGTGGGAAGTTAACTTAAAATGTTTCCATCAGGTTTGCACTATGCTCTTTGGTGGAAAATTGAAATGTACACTACTTTAATGTCAGAACACAGTAAGCACTCAGACAACAACTTTTTTGTCTTTTTGTCCAGAGGCATGAAACAACTTTCAGACATCTCAGAATTATGTGGGAAGTGAACCTAAGGTGTTTCCATTAGGTTTGCAGTAAGTACTTTGGTGGAAAATTGAAATGTATACTACTTTAATGTTAGAACATTGTATGCACTGAGATAACAACTTTTTTGTCTTGATATGTAGAGGCATGAAACAACTTTCAAACTGCTCATAATCATGTGGAAAGTAAACCTAAGGTGTTTCCATTAGGTTTGCAGTAAGTGCTTTGGTGTAAAATTAAAATGTATGCTATTAGTATTGTCAAAGCCTTGTATGCACTAAGATAACAACTTATTTGTCTTGATGTGTAGAGGCATGAAACAACTTTCAAACTGCTCATAATCATGTGGGAAGTTAACCTAAGCTGTATCCATTAGGTTTTCAGTAAGTACTTTGGTGTAAAATTGAAATGTATGCCATTAGTATTCTCACATCATTGTATGCACTGAGATAACAACTTTTTTGTCCTGATGTGTACAGGCATGAAAAAACTTTCAAACTACTCATAATCATGTGGAAAGTTAAACTAAGGTGTTTCCATTAGGTTAACAGCAAGGACTTTGGTGTAAAGTTGAAATGTGTACTATTTGCATTACCAGAGCTTTGTATGCACTTGGAAAACAACTTTTTTGTCTTGCTGTTCAGAAACATGAAACAACGTTCAAACCATTCAGAATCATGTGGGAAGTTAAGCTAAGGTCTTTCTATCAGGTTTGCAGTCTGCACTTTGGTGGAAAATTCAAATGTATACTACTTTAATTGCAAACATTGCAAGCACTTAGAAAACAACTTTTTTGTCTTGCTGTACAGAGGGATGGAACAACTTTCAAACCACTCAGAATCATGTGGGAAGTTAACTTAAAATGTTTCTAATAGGTTTGCAATATGCTCTTTGGTGGAAAATTGAAATGTACACTACTTTATGTCAGAACATTGTAAGCACTCAGAAAACAACATTTTTGTCTTTATGTCCAGAGGCATGAAACAACTTTCAGACATCTCAGAATCATGTGGGAAGTTAACCTAAGGTGTTTCCATTAGGTTTGCAGTAAGTACTTTGGTGTAAAATTGAAATCTATGCTATTAGTATTGTCACAGCATTGTATGCACTGAGATAACAACTTTTTTGTCCTGATGTGTACAGGCATGAAACAACTTTCAAACTACTCATAATCATGTGGAAAGTTAAACTAAGGTGTTTCCATTAGGTTTGCCACAAGTACTTTGGTGTAAAGTTGAAATGTGTACCATTTGTATTCCCAGAGCATTGTATGCACTGACAAAGCAACTTTTTTCTCTTGCTGTTCAGAGGCATGAAGCAACTTTCAAACCATTCAGAATCATGTGGGAGGTTAAGCGAAGGTGTTTCCATCAGGTTTGCACTCTGCACTTTGTTGGAAAATTCAAATGTATGATACATTAATTTCAAAGAATTGCATGCACTTAGAAAACAGCTTTTTTGTCTTGCTGTACAGAGGGATGAAACAACTTTCAAACTACTCAGAATCATGTGGGAAGTTAACTTAAAATGTTTCCATCAGGTTTGCACTATGCTCTTTGGTGGAAAATTGAAATGTACACTACTTTAATGTCAGAACACAGTAAGCACTCAGACAACAACTTTTTTGTCTTTTTGTCCAGAGGCATCAAACAACTTTCAGACATCTCAGAATTATGTGGGAAGTGAACCTAAGGTGTTTCCATTAGGTTTGCAGTAAGTACTTTGGTGGAAAATTGAAATGTATACTACTTTAATGTTAGAACATTGTATGCACTGAGATAACAACTTTTTTGTCTTGATATGTAGAGGCATGAAACAACTTTCAAACTGCTCATAATCATGTGGAAAGTAAACCTAAGGTGTTTCCATTAGGTTTGCAGTAAGTGCTTTGGTGTAAAATTAAAATGTATGCTATTAGTATTGTCAAAGCCTTGTATGCACTGAGATAACAACTTTTTTGTCTTGATGTGTAGAGGCATGAAACAACTTTCAAACTGCTCATAATCATGTGGGAAGTTAACCTAAGCATTTCCATTAGGTTTTCAGTAAGTACTTTGGTGTAAAATTGAAATGTATGCCATTAGTATTCTCACATCATTGTATGCACTGAGATAACAACTTTTTTGTCCTGATGTGTACAGGCATGAAAAAACGTTCAAACTACTCATAATCATGTGGAAAGTTAAACTAAGGTGTTTCCATTAGGTTTACAGCAAGGACTTTGGTGTAAAGTTGAAATGTGTACTATTTGCATTACCAAAGCTTTGTATGCACTTAGAAAACAACTTTTTTGTCTTGCTGTTCAGAAGCATGAAACAAAATTCAAACCATTCAGAATCATGTGGGAAGTTAAGCTAAGGTGTTTCTATCAGGTTTGCACTCTGCACTTTGGTGGAAAATTCAAATGTATACTACTTTAATTTCAAACATTGCATGCACTTAGAAAACAACTTTTTTGTCTTGCTGTACAGAGGGATGGAACAACTTTCAAACTACTCAGAATCATGTGGGAAGTTAACTTAAAATGTTTCCAATAGGTTTGCAATATGCTCTTTGGTGGAAAATTGAAATGTACACTACTTTATGTCAGATCATTGTAAGCACTCAGAAAACAACATTTTTGTCTTTATGTCCAGAGGCATGAAACAACTTTCAGACATCTCAGAATCATGTGGGAAGTGTTTCCATTAGGTTTGCAGTAAGTACTTTGGTGTAAAATTGAAATGTATGCTATTAGTATTGTCACAGCATTGTATGCACTGAGATAACAACTTTTTTGTCCTGATGTGTACAGGCATGAAACAACTTTCAAACTACTCATAATCATGTGGAAAGTTAAACTAAGGTGTTTCCATTAGGTTTGCCACAAATACTTAGGTGTAAAGTTGAAATGTGTACCATTTGTATTCCCAGAGCATTGTATGCACTGACAAAGCAACTTTTTTATCTTGCTGTTCAGAAGCATGAAGCAACTTTCAAACCATTCAGAATCATGTGGGAGGTTAAGCTAAGGTGTTTCCATCAGGTTTGCACTCTGCACTTTGTTGGAAAATTCAAATGTATTATACTTTAATTTCAAAGAATTGCATGCACTTAGAAAACAGCTTTTTTGTCTTGCTGTACGGAGGGATGAAACAACTTTCAAACTACTCAGAATCATGTGGGAAGTTAACTTAAAATGTTTCCATCAGGTTTGCACTATGCTCTTTGGTGGAAAATTGAAATGTACACTACTTTAATGTCAGAACACAGTAAGCACTCAGACAACAACTTTTTTGTCTTTTTGTCCAGAGGCATGAAACAACTTTCAGACATCTCAGAATTATGTGGGAAGTGAACCTAAGGTGTTTCCATTAGGTTTGCAGTGAGTACTTTGGTGGAAAATTGAAATGTATACTACTTTAATGTTAGAACATTGTATGCACTGAGATAACAACTTTTTTGTCTTGATATGTAGAGGCATGAAACAACTTTCAAACTGCTCATAATCATGTGGAAAGTAAACCTAAGGTGTTTCCATTAGGTTTGCAGTAAGTGCTTTGGTGTAAAATTAAAATGTATGCTATTAGTATTGTCAAAGCCTTGTATGCACTAAGATAACAACTTATTTGTCTTGATGTGTAGAGGCATGAAACAACTTTCAAACTGCTCATAATCATGTGGGAAGTTAACCTAAGCTGTATCCATTAGGTTTTCAGTAAGTACTTTGGTGTAAAATTGAAATGTATGCCATTAGTATTCTCACATCATTGTATGCACTGAGATAACAACTTTTTTGTCCTGATGTGTACATGCATGAAAAAACTTTCAAACTACTCATAATCATGTGGAAAGTTAAACTAAGGTGTTTCCATTAGGTTAACAGCAAGTACTTTGGTGTAAAGTTGAAATGTGTACTATTTGCATTACCAGAGCTTTGTATGCACTTGGAAAACAACTTTTTTGTCTTGCTGTTCAGAAGCATGAAGCAACGTTCAAACCATTCAGAATCATGTGGGAAGTTAAGCTAAGGTCTTTCTATCAGGTTTGCAGTCTGCACTTTGGTGGAAAATTCAAATGTATACTACTTTAATTGCAAACATTGCATGCACTTAGAAAACAACTTTTTTGTCTTGCTGTACAGAGGGATGGAACAACTTTCAAACTACTCAGAATCATGTGGGAAGTTAACTTAAAATGTTTCTAATAGGTTTGCAATATGCTCTTTGGTGGAAAATTGAAATGTACACTACTTTATGTCAGAACATTGTAAGCACTCAGAAAACAACATTTTTGTCTTTATGTCCAGAGGCATGAAACAACTTTCAGACATCTCAGAATCATGTGGGAAGTTAACCTAAGGTGTTTCCATTAGGTTTGCAGTAAGTACTTTGGTGTAAAATTGAAATCTATGCTATTAGTATTGTCACAGCATTGTATGCACTGAGATAACAACTTTTTTGTCCTGATGTGTACAGGCATGAAACAACTTTCAAACTACTCATAATCATGTGGAAAGTTAAACTAAGGTGTTTCCATTAGGTTTGCCACAAGTACTTTGGTGTAAAGTTGAAATGTGTACCATTTGTATTCCCAGAGCATTGTATGCACTGACAAAGCAACTTTTTTATCTTCCTGTTCAGAGGCATGAAGCAACTTTCAAACCATTCAGAATCATGTGGGAGGTTAAGCGAAGGTGTTTCCATCAGGTTTGCACTCTGCACTTTGTTGGAAAATTCAAATGTATGATACATTAATTTCAAAGAATTGCATGCACTTAGAAAACAGCTTTTTTGTCTTGCTGTACAGAGGGATGAAACAACTTTCAAACTACTCAGAATCATGTGGGAAGTTAACTTAAAATGTTTCCATCAGGTTTGCACTATGCTCTTTGGTGGAAAATTGAAATGTACACTACTTTAATGTCAGAACACAGTAAGCACTCAGACAACAACTTTTTTGTCTTTTTGTCCAGAGGCATGAAACAACTTTCAGACATCTCAGAATTATGTGGGAAGTGAACCTAAGGTGTTTCCATTAGGTTTGCAGTAAGTACTTTGGTGGAAAATTGAAATGTATACTACTTTAATGTTAGAACATTGTATGCACTGAGATAACAACTTTTTTGTCTTGATATGTAGAGGCATGAAACAACTTTAAAACTGCTCATAATCATGTGGAAAGTAAACCTAAGGTGTTTCCATTAGGTTTGCAGTAAGTGCTTTGGTGTAAAATTAAAATGTATGCTATTAGTATTGTCAAAGCCTTGTATGCACTAAGATAACAACTTATTTGTCTTGATGTGTAGAGGCATGAAACAACTTTCAAACTGCTCATAATCATGTGGGAAGTTAACCTAAGCTGTATCCATTAGGTTTTCAGTAAGTACTTTGGTGTAAAATTGAAATGTATGCCATTAGTATTCTCACATCATTGTATGCACTGAGATAACAACTTTTTTGTCCTGATGTGTACAGGCATGAAAAAACTTTCAAACTACTCATAATCATGTGGAAAGTTAAACTAAGGTGTTTCCATTAGGTTAACAGCAAGTACTTTGGTGTAAAGTTGAAATGTGTACTATTTGCATTACCAGAGCTTTGTATGCACTTGGAAAACAACTTTTTTGTCTTGCTGTTCAGAAGCATGAAACAACGTTCAAACCATTCAGAATCATGTGGGAAGTTAAGCTAAGGTCTTTCTATCAGGTTTGCAGTCTGCACTTTGGTGGAAAATTCAAATGTATACTACTTTAATTGCAAACATTGCATGCACTTAGAAAACAACTTTTTTGTCTTGCTGTACAGAGGGATGGAACAACTTTCAAACTACTCAGAATCATGTGGGAAGTTAACTTAAAATGTTTCTAATAGGTTTGCAATATGCTCTTTGGTGGAAAATTGAAATGCACACTACTTTATGTCAGAACATTGTAAGCACTCAGAAAACAACATTTTTGTCTTTATGTCCAGAGGCATGAAACAACTTTCAGACATCTCAGAATCATGTGGGAAGTTAACCTAACGTGTTTCCATTAGGTTTGCAGTAAGTACTTTGGTGTAAAATTGAAATCTATGCTATTAGTATTGTCACAGCATTGTATGCACTGAGATAACAACTTTTTTGTCCTGATGTGTACAGGCATGAAACAACTTTCAAACTACTCATAATCATGTGGAAAGTTAAACTAAGGTGTTTCCATTAGGTTTGCCACAAGTACTTTGGTGTAAAGTTGAAATGTGTACCATTTGTATTCCCAGAGCATTGTATGCACTGACAAAGCAACTTTTTTCTCTTGCTGTTCAGAGGCATGAAGCAACTTTCAAACCATTCAGAATCATGTGGGAGGTTAAGCGAAGGTGTTTCCATCAGGTTTGCACTCTGCACTTTGTTGGAAAATTCAAATGTATGATACATTAATTTCAAAGAATTGCATTCACTTAGAAAACAGCTTTTTTGTCTTGCTGTACAGAGGGATGAAACAACTTTCAAACTACTCAGAATCATGTGGGAAGTTAACTTAAAATATTTCCATCAGGTTTGCACTATGCTCTTTGGTGGAAAATTGAAATGTACACTACTTTAATGTCAGAACACAGTAAGCACTCAGACAACAACTTTTTTGTCTTTTTGACCAGAGGCATGAAACAACTTTCAGACATCTCAGAATTATGTGGGAAGTGAACCTAAGGTGTTTCCATTAGGTTTGCAGTAAGTACTTTGGTGGAAAATTGAAATGTATACTACTTTAATGTTAGAACATTGTAAGCACTGAGATAACAACTTTTTTGTCTTGATATGTAGAGGCATGAAACAACTTTCAAACTGCTCATAATCATGTGGAAAGTAAACCTAAGGTGTTTCCATTAGGTTTGCAGTAAGTGCTTTGGTGTAAAATTAAAATGTATGCTATTAGTATTGTCAAAGCCTTGTATGCACTAAGATAACAACTTATTTGTCTTGATGTGTAGAGGCATGAAACAACTTTCAAACTGCTCATAATCATGTGGGAAGTTAACCTAAGCTGTATCCATTAGGTTTTCAGTAAGTGCTTTGGTGTAAAATTAAAATGTATGCTATCAGTATTGTCAAAGCCTTGTATGCACTAAGATAACAACTTATTTGTCTTGATGTGTAGAGGCATGAAACAACTTTCAAACTGCTCATAATCATGTGGGAAGTTAACCTAAGCTGTATCCATTAGGTTTTCAGTAAGTACTTTGGTGTAAAATTGAAATGTATGCCATTAGTATTGTCAAAGCCTTGTATGCACTAAGATAACAACTTATTTGTCTTGATGTGTAGAGGCATGAAACAACTTTCAAACTGCTCATAATCATGTGGGAAGTTAACCTAAGCTGTATCCATTAGGTTTTCAGTAAGTGCTTTGGTGTAAAATTAAAATGTATGCTATCAGTATTGTCAAAGCCTTGTATGCACTAAGATAACAACTTATTTGTCTTGATGTGTAGAGGCATGAAACAACTTTCAAACTGCTCATAATCATGTGGGAAGTTAACCTAAGCTGTATCCATTAGGTTTTCAGTAAGTACTTTGGTGTAAAATTGAAATGTATGCCATTAGTATTCTCACATCATTGTATGCACTGAGATAACAACTTTTTTGTCCTGATGTGTACAGGCATGAAAAAACTTTCAAACTACTCAGAATCATGTGGGAAGTTAACTTAAAATGTTTCTAATAGGTTTGCAATATGCTCTTTGGTGGAAAATTGAAATGTACACTACTTTAAGTCAGAACATTGTAAGCACTCAGAAAACAACATTTTTGTCTTTATGTCCAGAGGCATGAAACAAATTTCAGACATCTCAGAATCATGTGGGAAGTTAACCTAAGGTGTTTCCATTAGGTTTGCAGTAAGTACTTTGGTGTAAAATTAAAATGTATGCTATTAGTATTGTCAAAGCCTTGTATGCACTAAGATAACAACTTATTTGTCTTGATGTGTAGAGGCATGAAACAACTTTCAAACTGCTCATAATCATGTGGGAAGTTAACCTAAGCTGTATCCATTAGGTTTTCAGTAAGTACTTTGGTGTAAAATTGAAATGTATGCCATTAGTATTCTCACATCATTGTATGCACTGAGATAACAACTTTTTTGTCCTGATGTGTACAGGCATGAAAAAACTTTCAAACTACTCATAATCATGTGGAAAGTTAAACTAAGGTGTTTCCATTAGGTTAACAGCAAGGACTTTGGTGTAAAGTTGAAATGTGTACTATTTGCATTACCAGAGCTTTGTATGCACTTGGAAAACAACTTTTTTGTCTTGCTGTTCAGAAGCATGAAACAACGTTCAAACCATTCAGAATCATGTGGGAAGTTAAGCTAAGGTCTTTCTATCAGGTTTGCAGTCTGCACTTTGGTGGAAAATTCAAATGTATACTACTTTAATTGCAAACATTGCAAGCACTTAGAAAACAACTTTTTTGTCTTGCTGTACAGAGGGATGGAACAACTTTCAAACTACTCAGAATCATGTGGGAAGTTAACTTAAAATGTTTCTAATAGGTTTGCAATATGCTCTTTGGTGGAAAATTGAAATGTACACTACTTTATGTCAGAACATTGTAAGCACTCAGAAAACAACATTTTTGTCTTTATGTCCAGAGGCATGAAACAACTTTCAGACATCTCAGAATCATGTGGGAAGTTAACCTAAGGTGTTTCCATTAGGTTTGCAGTAAGTACTTTGGTGTAAAATTGAAATCTATGCTATTAGTATTGTCACAGCATTGTATGCACTGAGATAACAACTTTTTTGTCCTGATGTGTACAGGCATGAAACAACTTTCAAACTACTCATAATCATGTGGAAAGTTAAACTAAGGTGTTTCCATTAGGTTTGCCACAAGTACTTTGGTGTAAAGTTGAAATGTGTACCATTTGTATTCCCAGAGCATTGTATGCACTGACAAAGCAACTTTTTTATGTTCCTGTTCAGAGGCATGAAGCAACTTTCAAACCATTCAGAATCATGTGGGAGGTTAAGCGAAGGTGTTTCCATCAGGTTTGCACTCTGCACTTTGTTGGAAAATTCAAATGTATGATACATTAATTTCAAAGAATTGCATGCACTTAGAAAACAGCTTTTTTGTCTTGCTGTACAGAGGGATGAAACAACTTTCAAACTACTCAGAATCATGTGGGAAGTTAACTTAAAATGTTTCCATCAGGTTTGCAGTATGCTCTTTGGTGGAAAATTGAAATGTAAACTACTTCAATGTCAGAACACAGTAAGCACTCAGACAACAACCTTTTTTGTCTTGATATGTAGAGGCATGAAGCAACTTTAAAACTGCTCATAATCATGTGGAAAGTAAACCTAAGGTGTTTCCATTAGGTTTGCAGTAAGTGCTTTGGTGTAAAATTAAAATGTATGCTATCAGTATTGTCAAAGCCTTGTATGCACTAAGATAACAACTTATTTGTCTTGATGTGTAGAGGCATGAAACAACTTTCAAACTGCTCATAATCATGTGGGAAGTTAACCTAAGCTGTATCCATTAGGTTTTCAGTAAGTACTTTGGTGTAAAATTGAAATGTATGCCATTAGTATTCTCACATCATTGTATGCCCTGAGATAACAACTTTTTTGTCCTGATGTGTACAGGCATGAAAAAACTTTCAAACTACTCAGAATCATGTGGGAAGTTAACTTAAAATGTTTCTAATAGGTTTGCAATATGCTCTTTGGTGGAAAATTGAAATGCACACTACTTTAAGTCAGAACATTGTAAGCACTCAGAAAACAACATTTTTGTCTTTATGTCCAGAGGCATGAAACAACTTTCAGACATCTCAGAATCATGTGGGAAGTTAACCTAAGGTGTTTCCATTAGGTTTGCAGTAAGTACTTTGGTGTAAAATTAAAATGTATGCTATTAGTATTGTCAAAGCCTTGTATGCACTAAGATAACAACTTATTTGTCTTGATGTGTAGAGGCATGAAACAACTTTCAAACTGCTCATAATCATGTGGGAAGTTAACCTAAGCTGTATCCATTAGGTTTTCAGTAAGTACTTTGGTGTAAAATTGAAATGTATGCCATTAGTATTCTCACATCATTGTATGCACTGAGATAACAACTTTTTTGTCCTGATGTGTACAGGCATGAAAAAACTTTCAAACTACTCATAATCATGTGGAAAGTTAAACTAAGGTGTTTCCATTAGGTTAACAGCAAGTACTTTGGTGTAAAGTTGAAATGTGTACTATTTGCATTACCAGAGCTTTGTATGCACTTGGAAAACAACTTTTTTGTCTTGCTGTTCAGAAGCATGAAACAACGTTCAAACCATTCAGAATCATGTGGGAAGTTAAGCTAAGGTCTTTCTATCAGGTTTGCAGTCTGCACTTTGGTGGAAAATTCAAATGTATACTACTTTAATTGCAAACATTGCATGCACTTAGAAAACAACTTTTTTGTCTTGCTGTACAGAGGGATGGAACAACTTTCAAACTACTCAGAATCATGTGGGAAGTTAACTTAAAATGTTTCTAATAGGTTTGCAATATGCTCTTTGGTGGAAAATTGAAATGTACACTACTTTATGTCAGAACATTGTAAGCACTCAGAAAACAACATTTTTGTCTTTATGTCCAGAGGCATGAAACAACTTTCAGACATCTCAGAATCATGTGGGAAGTTAACCTAAGGTGTTTCCATTAGGTTTGCAGTAAGTACTTTGGTGTAAAATTGAAATCTATCCTATTAGTATTGTCACAGCATTGTATGCACTGAGATAACAACTTTTTTGTCCTGATGTGTACAGGCATGAAACAACTTTCAAACTACTCATAATCATGTGGAAAGTTAAACTAAGGTGTTTCCATTAGGTTTGCCACAAGTACTTTGGTGTAAAGTTGAAATGTGTACCATTTGTATTCCCAGAGCATTGTATGCACTGACAAAGCAACTTTTTTATCTTCCTGTTCAGAGGCATGAAGCAACTTTCAAACCATTCAGAATCATGTGGGAGGTTAAGCGAAGGTGTTTCCATCAGGTTTGCACTCTGCACTTTGTTGGAAAATTCAAATGTATGATACATTAATTTCAAAGAATTGCATGCACTTAGAAAACAGCTTTTTTGTCTTGCTGTACAGAGTGATGAAACAACTTTCAAACTACTCAGAATCATTTGGGAAGTTAACTTAAAATGTTTCCATCAGGTTTGCACTATGCTCTTTGGTGGAAAATTGAAATGTACACTACTTTAATGTCAGAACACAGTAAGCACTCAGACAACAACTTTTTTGTCTTTTTGTCCAGAGGCATGAAACAACTTTCAGACATCTCAGAATTATGTGGGAAGTGAACCTAAGGTGTTTCCATTAGGTTTGCAGTAAGTACTTTGGTGGAAAATTGAAATGTATACTACTTTAATGTTAGAACATTGTATGCACTGAGATAACAACTTTTTTGTCTTGATATGTAGAGGCATGAAACAACTTTCAAACTGCTCATAATCATGTGGAAAGTAAACCTAAGGTGTTTCCATTAGGTTTGCAGTAAGTGCTTTGGTGTAAAATTAAAATGTATGCTATTAGTATTGTCAAAGCCTTGTATGCACTAAGATAACAACTTATTTGTCTTGATGTGTAGAGGCATGAAACAACTTTCAAACTGCTCATAATCATGTGGGAAGTTAACCTAAGCTGTATCCATTAGGTTTTCAGTAAGTACTTTGGTGTAAAATTGAAATGTATGCCATTAGTATTCTCACATCATTGTATGCACTGAGATAACAACTTTTTTGTCCTGATGTGTACAGGCATGAAAAAACTTTCAAACTACTCATAATCATGTGGAAAGTTAAACTAAGGTGTTTCCATTAGGTTAACAGCAAGGACTTTGGTGTAAAGTTGAAATGTGTACTATTTGCATTACCAGAGCTTTGTATGCACTTGGAAAACAACTTTTTTGTCTTGCTGTTCAGAAGCATGAAACAACGTTCAAACCATTCAGAATCATGTGGGAAGTTAAGCTAAGGTCTTTCTATCAGGTTTGCAGTCTGCACTTTGGTGGAAAATTCAAATGTATACTACTTTAATTGCAAACATTGCAAGCACTTCGAAAACAACTTTTTTGTCTTGCTGTACAGAGGGATGGAACAACTTTCAAACTACTCAGAATCATGTGGGAAGTTAACTTAACATGTTTCTAATAGGTTTGCAATATGCTCTTTGGTGGAAAATTGAAATGTACACTACTTTATGTCAGAACATTGTAAGCACTCAGAAAACAACATTTTTGTCTTTATGTCCAGAGGCATGAAACAACTTTCAGACATCTCAGAATCATGTGGGAAGTTAACCTAAGGTGTTTCCATTAGGTTTGCAGTAAGTACTTTGGTGTAAAATTGAAATCTATGCTATTAGTATTGTCACAGCATTGTATGCACTGAGATAACAACTTTTTTGTCCTGATGTGTACAGGCATGAAACAACTTTCAAACTACTCATAATCATGTGGAAAGTTAAACTAAGGTGTTTCCATTAGGTTTGCCACAAGTACTTTGGTGTAAAGTTGAAATGTGTACCATTTGTATTCCCAGAGCATTGTATGCACTGACAAAGCAACTTTTTTCTCTTGCTGTTCAGAGGCATGAAGCAACTTTCAAACCATTCAGAAGCATGTGGGAGGTTAAGCGAAGGTGTTTCCATCAGGTTTGCACTCTGCACTTTGTTGGAAAATTCAAATGTATGATACATTAATTTCAAAGAATTGCATGCACTTAGAAAACAGCTTTTTTGTCTTGCTGTACAGAGGGATGAAACAACTTTCAAACTACTCAGAATCATGTGGGAAGTTAACTTAAAATGTTTCCATCAGGTTTGCAGTATGCTCTTTGGTGGAAAATTGAAATGTACACTACTTTAATGTCAGAACACAGTAAGCACTCAGACAACAACTTTTTTGTCTTTTTGTCCAGAGGCATGAAACAACTTTCAGACATCTCAGAATTATGTGGGAAGTGAACCTAAGGTGTTTCCATTAGGTTTGCAGTAAGTACTTTGGTGGAAAATTGAAATGTATACTACTTTAATGTTAGAACATTGTATGCACTGAGATAACAACTTTTTTGTCTTGATATGTAGAGGCATGAAACAACTTTAAAACTGCTCATAATCATGTGGAAAGTAAACCTAAGGTGTTTCCATTAGGTATGCAGTAAGTGCTTTGGTGTAAAATTAAAATGTATGCTATTAGTATTGTCAAAGCCTTGTATGCACTAAGATAACAACTTATTTGTCTTGATGTGTAGAGGCATGAAACAACTTTCAAACTGCTCATAATCATGTGGGAAGTTAACCTAAGCTGTATCCATTAGGTTTTCAGTAAGTACTTTGGTGTAAAATTGAAATGTATGCCATTAGTATTCTCACATCATTGTATGCACTGAGATAACAACTTTTTTGTCCTGATGTGTACAGGCATGAAAAAACTTTCAAACTACTCAGAATCATGTGGAAAGTTAAACTAAGGTGTTTCCATTAGGTTAACAGCAAGTACTTTGGTGTAAAGTTGAAATGTGTACTATTTGCATTACCAGATCTTTGTATGCACTTGGAAAACAACTTTTTTGTCTTGCTGTACAGAGGGATGGAACAACTTTCAAACTACTCAGAATCATGTGGGAAGTTAACTTAAAATGTTTCTAATAGGTTTGCAATATGCTCTTTGGTGGAAAATTGAAATGTACACTACTTTATGTCAGAACATTCGAAGCACTCAGAAAACAACATTTTTGTCTTTATGTCTAGAGGCATGAAACAACTTTCAGACATCTCAGAATCATGTGGGAAGTTAACCTAAGGTGTTTCCATTAGGTTTGCAGTAAGTACTTTGGTGTAAAATTGAAATCTATGCTATTAGTATTGTCACAGCATTGTATGCACTGAGATAACAACTTTTTTGTCCTGATGTGTACAGGCATGAAACAACTTTCAAACTACTCATAATCATGTGGAAAGTTAAACTAAGGTGTTTCCATTAGGTTTGCCACAAGTACTTTGGTGTAAAGTTGAAATGTGTACCATTTGTATTCCCAGAGCATTGTATGCACTGACAAAGCAACTTTTTTCTCTTGCTGTTCAGAGGCATGAAGCAACTTTCAAACCATTCAGAATCATGTGGGAGGTTAAGCGAAGGTGTTTCCATCAGGTTTGCACTCTGCACTTTGTTGGAAAATTCAAATGTATGATACATTAATTTCAAAGAATTGCATGCACTTAGAAAACAGCTTTTTTGTCTTGCTGTACAGAGGGATGAAACAACTTTCAAACTACTCAGAATCATGTCGGAAGTTAACTTAAAATGTTTCCATCAGGTTTGCACTATGCTCTTTGGTGGAAAATTGAAATGTACACTACTTTAATGTCAGAACACAGTAAGCACTCAGACAACAACTTTTTTGTCTTTTTGTCCAGAGGCATGAAACAACTTTCAGACATCTCAGAATTATGTGGGAAGTGAACCTAAGGTGTTTCCATTAGGTTTGCAGTAAGTACTTTGGTGGAAAATTGAAATGTATACTACTTTAATGTTAGAACATTGTATGCACTGAGATAACAACTTTTTTGTCTTGATATGTAGAGGCATGAAACAACTTTAAAACTGCTCATAATCATGTGGAAAGTAAACCTAAGGTGTTTCCATTAGGTTTGCAGTAAGTGCTTTGGTGTAAAATTAAAATGTATGCTATTAGTATTGTCAAAGCCTTGTATGCACTAAGATAACAACTTATTTGTCTTGATGTGTAGAGGCATGAAACAACTTTCAAACTGCTCATAATCATGTGGGAAGTTAACCTAAGCTGTATCCATT
>NW_027276558.1:0-38030 GCF_030028105.1 Mobula birostris | reverse complement strand
GACTAGACCACTGGAATGATACAATATTGTGTAGTTCTGGTCGGGAGGAGAAGCTCAGCTATTGAAAAATCTACTTTAACTAATACGTACAGAAGCAATGGCTGCCTAACCAAACCATCAGGTAATCACAGCATCCACTGGCACTGCTGTTCAAGTCACTGGAATAATGAGGTCGGCATTGAAAGTCATTTCAATAACTGTCTAACGGGCACTCTTTCTTTTAATGTTAAAAATGATTTAAAGGGAAATGAAGGTAGGTCAAAACTTATAGCACATCATTCAGCAACCTGGGGACAATACAGTGCAGACATCCTTCCCCACATGAGGCCCCATTAAATGTGGGCCCCACCTTAGGACCCACCAATGTGGACTTCACCCCTTCACCAGGCCCCATCAAATGCAAAACCCTCTCCTACATCAGGGTCAGGACCCATCAATGTGGACCACTTCCCCAAGCCAAACCCATCCAACGTGGACCCCTCACTGGGCCCCTCCTCTGCCACCCCATCCGAGAACAGTTTCAGATTGGACAACATCTTCAGTTTTAATTTGAGCATTTGCCACTGGATGCTGGGAAGGGGAGGAAGGGGAGGAAGGGGAGGAAGGGGAGGAAGGGGAGGAGGAGGAGGAAGGGGAGGAGGAGGAGGAAGGGGGGAGGAGGAGGAGGAAGGGGGAGGAGGAGGAGGAAGGGGGGGAGGAGGAGGAGGAAGGGGGGAGGAGGAGGAGGGGGAGGAAGGGGGGAGGGGGAGGAAGGGGGGAGGGGGAGGAAGGGGGGAGGAGGAAGGGGGGAGGAGGAGGAGGAAGGGGGGGAGGAGGAGGAAGGGGGGAGGAGGAGGAGGAAGGGGGGAGGAGGAGGAGGAAGGGGGGAGGAGGAGGAGGAAGGGGGGAGGAGGAGGAAGGGGGGAGGAGGAGGAAGGGGGGAGGAGGAGGAAGGGGGAGGAGGAGGAAGGGGGGAGGAGGAGGAAGGGGGGAGGAGGAGGAAGGGGGGAGGAGGAGGAGGAAGGGGGGAGGAGGAGGAGGAAGGGGGGAGGAGGAGGAGGAAGGGGGGAGGAGGAGGAGGAAGGGGGGGAGGAGGAGGAGGGGGGGGAGGAGGAGGAGGAAGGGGGGGAGGAGGAGGAGGAGGAGGAGGAGATGATGATGATGATGGATACAAGTGACTGTCAAGAGAGCAGCAAAGCTAATAACCTCACATCAGGGTTCGGGTTCGGGTTCTAGTATGTCTTTTAAGTTTCTACCCCTTTTGAAGGCTGAGACTATGGTGTATTGTCCCAGTGTCCCTACCTTCCACTTTTAGTTCTTCAAAGTGTGTTTTAACTGTCTGTGAATATTCACTGCCATCCCACTGTATCTCGTTATCAAGGGTAGTTTCCGTGTTGTGTTGTCCTGTGTTGGGGGATTTGTGATACTTTTTAAAAAGTCAGATTTGATGTGTCTGAGTCTCTGTCTGCTGCAGCCCTGTGTCTAAGTGCAGAGAAGAGGATAGTAGTGGCTTGGTGGAAGTCCTCTGCCCTGGTGCAAATGCGGTGAAACCGGGTCAGTTGTCCCTTGACAATGCCTCTGAAGGTGTGTTTGGGATGGTGGCTCCCTGTGTGTAGGAGGGTGTGTGTGTCTGTGGTTTTAAAGAATACTTTGGTGGCTAGTTTCTGGCTGCCATTTTCTGGTGCTAGTTTAAATACCGTAGTGTCCAGGAAGTCAACTTTCTCCCTATTTATTGCGGCCTTAACCTTAATCGATGGATGATGAGTGTTTAGGATTTGAATGAATTCCTCTAATTTTACCTCCGAGTGTGTCCACACTCCCCAGATGTCATCCAGGTATCTATAAAGACACATGGGTATCTTGGGGCACTTTGGATAAACTGTTTCCTCCCATTTTGCCATGTATATTTTGGCATAGGCTGGAGCAAACTTCTTTCCCATCGCTGTGCCCTTGACTTGTAAGTAGAATTCATTATTGAATTCAAAGTCATTTTTAGTTAGGCTGAGGTAAAGGAGTTCTATCAAGGCCTCGTCTGGTCTCTCTAGCTGAGGGTTCTCCCGAAGGATATCGCTCACTGCCGGTATACCCCTGTCCGTTTCTATATTGGTGTACAGGCTTTCAATGTCCATGGTGAAGAGTACGGCCTCAGGGGACACTGACATGGAATTGACTATCCGGACAAAGTGGTACGTGTCCTTGATGTAGCTGGAGTGTTTCTGCGATAGTGGGTTAAGGAAGGCATCAATGTATTCTGCTATCCTGTATGACTCACTGCTGCAGTCCGACACGATGGGCCTGCCGGGTGGTATTTCTCCCGGAACAGTCCATGAGTCTGGGTTCCTGTGTATTTTGGGGAGGATATGGAACTTTCTTGCTCGTGGCTGTATCCCTGTCAGGTACTCCACCTGCTTCTTCCCCAGGTATCTAGTCCTTTCTAGTTCTCGCAGAATGTTCCTAATTTCTGTGTGTGTTTCCCAGTATATGGGTTCCTTTAGTTTAGTGCAGTGTTCGGTGTTGTTTAATTCTCTGTGTGCCTCAAATAGATATTGCTGTTTGTCCATGATAACTATGCTGCTCCCTTTATCTGCTGGTTTGATAACAATATCCATATTTTCCTTCAGCTCTTTCAGGGCTGTTCTCTCCTTCCTAGTTAAATTGGCCTTATCCTGTACTTCTCCCTCCCTCTCCATTATCTCATCCAGTGTGCTCTCGAATTGTAGGACCGCTTCTGACCTGTACCTCCTCTTGGGGCTCCAGTCTGAGCGAGGGGTGAAATGGGTCTTTCTACCTTCTGCCTCCGCAACAAAGTGGACGAGTACCAATCTCCTATCGAACTTATCCATGTCCTCCTCAATCTGCTCCTTATGGAGTTTTGCAGTTGGTACAAAAGTGAGGCCCCTGTTCAGAACTTTTTGCTGGGTTTCTGTAGGGATGAACGTACGGGAGAGGTTCACGATGGTCTCTCCCAGTCGTGGACCCTGCCTCTCTCGGCTTTGTCTCCACTCTAGTTTAAAGACTGCATCCACCTCTTGACTATGGTCAGGGCTGTGTTCTCTGTCCAATCGATGTGGTCTCTGTCTACCTTAAACTGCCTCGCCAGGACTGCAGGGATATAATTCTTAGTTCTAATAACCTCATTTAGTTGGCCCAGGGTTGCTTGTTCTGCCTCTGTCAAACAGTGGCTAAAGTTCAGTTCTGGCACCCAGATACTGGCATTGGGAAATTTAATATGGGCCATTCTTAATAGTTGCTGAAGCTGTTTAGTCGCTGTTGCTGGTTGATGTGATCTGTTGTTTATTCCAAAGGAAAGGATAACCTTCTTAGTTTCCAGTTGTGGCTTTAACTTTGTCAGGATAGCAGTGGCATGGGTGAATTTGGCTCCCGGAAAGCTGTCCAATTGAACATCCTTATTAGGGCATCTTTTGATCCTGGAAATGTTAGAGTCCCCTATAATTAGTATAGGTTTAAGGGGCCTTAGTTCCCAAGTTACATTTTTCTGTTTAGAGTGAGGATGCCTCCTTACTTGGCCCTCCTGGTTGTTGCAAATAGGGGTTACCTGTCCTCTTGTTTGTCCCACGTCCTCCGACTCTCGGGCTGTGTGGTTCCCTGGGGTGGAAGACTTGCTCGGTCCTCGTGTACTGGCTCCCCTTGTCTGTCTGCCCATCCGCACTGGTGTGGGGTGGGGTGCTGATTCCCTGGAGTCTTGGGTCGGGGAGGCCGTGGGGGTGGCGGGCTGGGGTTCCCCTGCTCCTAGGTTGGATTGCGTCTTCTCCGAGGGGCTCATGGCTGGGGAGGGGCTCACCTGGCGTCTTCTCTGTTCCTGTGACTGGGGCAGTGGGGCCGCATCGGCGTCGAGTTAGTTAACTAGCTCCAGCGCCCTCCCGTGGACGATACCGGAACTCCTACTGCAGGCGTCGGCGCCGAGAGGGCTGACCAGCTCCAGCGCCCTCCCGTGGACGATAACGGAACTCCCACTGCAGGCGTCGGCGCCGAGAGGGCTGACCAGCTCCAGCGCCCTCCCGTGGACGATACCGGAACTCCCACTGCAGGCGTCGGCGCCGAGAGGGCTGACCAGCTCCAGCGCCCTCCCGTGGACGATACCGGAACTCCTACTGCAGGCGTCGGCGCCGAGAGGGCTGACCAGCTCCAGCGCCCTCCCGTGGACGATACCGGAACTCCCACTGCAGGCGTCGGCGCCGAGAGGGCTGACCAGCTCCAGCGCCCTCCTGTGGACGGTGCCGGAACTCCCACTACACGCGTCGTTCTCAGGACCTGTTGGCCTGAGACAGTCCCGCAGCGCAATTACCGGCCACAACTTCGTTTTACTCGGCGCCGACGGACGGGGTGCAGCGTGGGCGGTCTTTTTCCGGGGCTCGGGTGTGATACGAGTCCGGTCACGGCTGACCCAGAAGCCGTCCCTGAAGGTTCCCCTCTCCCCCTTGAAATGCGGTTTCCATTGTCCGTGAGACAACCTAATGCACTACTGAATGCTACATACTTTTCAAAGACTTGTGAACGTCAGAAGCAATATAGCAATGCAAAGGGCCTTAAGAATAAGTTGAGGGTGATATGAAGGATCTTCCAGCAATGGAACAGAAACAAAAAGAATAAAGCTAGATCAAGTCCTTTGAATAACCATATACTTAATTTCTTCAACAATTTTCCAAATTAAACAATGAATATTGTGGATAGCAAATTGATTTTGGAGTAGTATATACATAGAACTTTCTTATTTCCCTAATCAAAGACTGGCAGGACAGTCAAGGTAAGAAGGTATAACAATAATCTTACCTCTAGTTTTTTATTGAGTCTGGCCTCCTGTGCCTTCAATCTCTCCTTCTGATACTTTTCATGCACTTCCTTCAAATTGTCTACAATAGATCTCTTGTCAGATGCTGTCTCTGTTAGGGATGCAATCAAATCAAAGTTATAATAGGTAGTGGCTTCCAATTCAACCAATTATTTATCATTCAAAATATACACCTCAGCAGGGAGAAATCAACTAACAATTTTATTTAGTTTCTATTCATTTATCGCTACCTGAAGCTTAAGTTTCCAATTAAAATCCATCTGATTCAATGCAGTAATATCTGCCAGAATTAAATGGAAACTCTCACATACCATTTTGTTTTGTTTATCACACATGTACTGAGAGCCCCAGTCTTAGAACACATACCGACTAACACATGTAGGGTTCTTGGTAATGTTAACTGCTAAGGCTAATGAAATGGCGTCTCTGTAATGCTAACTGCTGATGTAATAGTTTCTCTGTA
The DNA here is from genome assembly GCF_030028105.1 of Mobula birostris. NCBI lineage: Eukaryota > Metazoa > Chordata > Chondrichthyes > Myliobatiformes > Myliobatidae > Mobula > Mobula birostris. Next base: position 32,778 of record NW_027276558.1, on the reverse strand, counting down.
GCTGCAATATTTGGGTTTTAACTACACATTATGTTGAAATTCTATAAGACAGTAGTAAGACACATTATTCTATCTTGTTTGTCTGGGAACCGAGCTTTTGCAGTTTTTCGGTCGAGGCGAGTGAGGAGGTGGAACGAGTGCGGGAAGTGCTCGGTGATCACTGGACGGAGTCTACGGGAATTCGAGGGTCCGGAGGTTGGCAACGTTTCGGCGGAGGTCATTGAGGAGGAACACCGGAGGCGTGAGCTCCAACGATTTTTGTGCACAAACTGTTAACTTTAACAAGAGTGGCGTCTTTGTCTTTTATATTTGGTTTCTCTACTAACCACACAACAAAATAAGAGATATAAAGTGTAATCATTTAATAGCTGGATAGAATTGGGGACCACGTGAAGTGATGGAGAGATTACAGACCAGATAATGTTCTAAGTGTCGGTTGCCAGAAAACCATTGGCAAGAACTCGAGGAAGAACACTTCCTACTTCTTTTTAAAATTAGGATAACATTATTTGTTACATTGCTAAAACAAGACAGGCTTCCGAATACCATTGCATCTCTATTGGTAGAGTAATCCTTCAATACCGTACCATGTGAATAGCCTGGATTGTGGGACTCCAGGTCGGTCTTACAAGAGATATAGTTAAGCCTGGAAAATTGTAGCTATGGAGGAAAGATTGGATAAGTTTGGGTTGTTTTCTAGTCTTGAGATGTATAAAATTGGGAGGATTAAATGGCAGAAATGAGAAGGACTTATTTCCCGAACGGGGAATAAAAAAAAAAACTGAGGAGCATAGTAACTGCTGGTAGTATTAAAAGTATTTTCACTCAGAGGATTGTAGAGGGATCTGAAATACTTCCAAGGCATGAATTCCACGCATATTTAAAAAGTAGATGAATATCTAAAGAGCTGTGATCAACTGGGCTACAGAGCCTGAGGTAGGACGTGGAATTAGAATGGGTAGCTCTTTTCTCGACCATCCCAGATACAGTTTTTATGGTTCTATGAGCTTGGCTTAGAAAATAGGCAGGTAAGTTTTATTTTTCGAAACACAATTTAGTTGTTCAATTAATTTTTAAAAGTGTTTATACTTGTAAACTTTCAACTTAAAAAACTTTCTTTTATCAAGTTTTTTTGGAATGTGTCATCTCAGGTGTTTACAGAGAGAACATTTTGAGATGCAGATGTACCCTTTTTAACAATGCAACTCAATGACACATTAGATCCTTCACCCTTTCCAGCTCTTTGCAGATTCAGTCCTGAAAACAAAAAGCAGAAAACTAATTTTGAGCTTAAGAGCTTGGCAGATAAATATCATATTGTCTTTGGAATTTTGCAGTGACAAAGGATCGCAGATCGACATTGTAGACTGCTTTTCTTTTCACAAATTCTGCCTGATTCCGTGCGTGTTACAGCAAGCTACTCACAACATTTCTGAGCCAAATCCCACAGTCTCAGAAGCACAGCAAATTTTACAGTTTATCATTAAACTGCAGAATAGAATGAATTATGTCACTGGATGGAACAATCAGCTATTGAAAGAAAACCTGCTAGAAATTTAGGTAAACTTTTTGAAAACAGAAATCAAAATATCACAGATGCTGGAAATGTAAAGAGAATGACAAAATATTCAGCAGGTGAAGCAGTGTCTAAAAAGAGAGAAACAGAATTGCTGAAATAATATTTCAAAAGTCACTGTCATTGTTTCATGCTCCACCTCCTCAGTAGAAAATACTGTACTACTCATTAAAGAAGTCTGCTAAATAAATGAACAACAGTCACGTGCAACCTAATTTTAAAATAAGTACTTTCAATAGGGGAGAAGGCATCCCATTATGTTTAACTTATAAAACAGTGATACTACCAATATTCTGAGAAGTCCTTTTCCAACTAAGGCTGTATTGCCCAGTGACATTACCTTTGTAGAGAAAGTGGTTTAACCTTGGGCTTCTCAGCAGCAATGGAGGAAGGGGTTTTGATTTGTGGTTTGGTGGAACTGGACACTTTGCTTAGTTTTGCTTGAGTCCTTTTAATCGATTCATCACAGGACTGGTAATACAAGAGAAAGAAAACGGTGAAATGTTCAAAGGTTCATTTTACTGTCAAAGTATGCACGTACAACTCTGATATTTGTCTTCTCCAGATAGTCCTGAAATACAGAAAGACCATGAGAGTTGATGAAAGACACCAACTCTCCCCCACCATCAGTATGAAAAAGAAAAGAAACAATAACAATCCCTGACTCCCTGACTCACAGAGAAAAACAGCGACAATAACAATCTGCAATCCCCTGACTCACAGAGAAAAACAGCGACAATAACAATCCCTGACCTGCTCACTTGCAGAAAAAGCAGAGACAATGGCATTAAATCCACACTGCTCCCCCACAGGAAAAAAAATTACAATAACAATCCCCGACCCCCTCACCTGCAAAACAGACCAATGACAGTAACATCAAAACCCCCAACCCCCACCTTACACACAAAATATTTACAGCTCACCCACCCACCAACCAGCCACAATTAACAAAACACCAAAAACCTGAAGGAAACCAATATGAAGTACAGTCCAAAATTCACATATGTCTCAGAATATTGGAAACAGCTTTCCATCGGCATACGAAGGCAGTGGCTGCAAACTCAACAAATCAGCAAAAGCATTTTCAACTTAATAAATCCAATTTTAGTTGGTCAATTAATCAAGGCTGACAACTGAAAATATTCAGAGGATGGCAAATCAATTTGGCTAAATGCTGTAAAAAATAAATTGTAAAGACTGCAACAATCCAGATTTCTCCAAACTTTCAGAAAGCGTTGCCTCCTGCTGCTTTAACATAGCAGATACAAAGCAGGAGAATAGCAGCAATTGAGGAGAGACAACCGAACACACTATTGAATGCTGCATACATTTCAAAGACCTTTGGAAGTCAGAAGCAATATAGCAATGAGTTGAGGGTGATATAAAGGATTTTCCAACAATGAAACAGAAACAAAAAGAATAAAGGTAGATCAAGTCCTTTGAATAATCATATACTTAATTTCCTCAAACACCAGGAAATCTGCACATGCTGGAATTTCAAGCAACACACATAAACGTTCACCAGCAAACTTTATATGTTACTTAATTTCCTCAACAATTTTCCAAGTTAAACAATGAATATTGTGGAGAGCAAATTGATTTTGGAGTAGTATATACATACAACTTTCTTATTGCCCTCATCAAAGACTGGCAGGGCAGTCAAGGTAAGAAGGTACGACGATAATCTTACCCTTAGCTCTTTAATGAGACTGGCCTCCTCTGCCTTCAATCTCTCCTTCCGAAGCTTCTGCTCTTTCTTCAATTTGTTTACAACAGATTTATGTTTCCTCAGATCATCTTTCAGTGCATGAATCCTGCCCTCAATATCACTCTGCTCAGATACTTTCTCTGTTAGGGATGCAATGAAATCAATGTTATAATAGGTAGTAGCTTCCAATTCAACCAATTATTTATCACTCAAAATACATATCTCAGCAGGGTGAAATCAACTAACAATTTTACTTAGTTTCTATCCATTTATTGCTACTTGAAGCTTAAATTTCCAATTAAAATCCACCTGCTTCAATGCAGTAATAGCTGCAAGAATTAAATGGAAACTCTCACATACCATTTTGTTTTGTTTATCACACATGTCCTGAGATCCCCAGTGGCAGGAAATGCATTTTGATTTTGACACTGTCCTCCTGGTACCATTCTCCTGTAAATATAATCAAAAGCTGTCACTGTACAGTGCAATCAGATCCATAACTCACTAAATGCACTCTTAAAGCTCAGAGTACTACTAACACACAGCTGAGCAAAGCAATAGACTCTTAAATGTCTTCTTAATTGGCCCAGTAAGCCGACAGATGAAGGGCAAACAGGGAAGGAAAGAAATACTGATATCCCCCAAAATACCAATTACGCACATAAAGCCCCAACCTCGTCGGACACTGACCGGCCAGAGTCACGGCCTCGTTGGAGACGTGGCTCACACTCTCAACAGCAAATACAGTTGTGGACTCATTGAGATCATAAGCAGGGAAACATCAGGAAACAATTTAAATATAAAATCAGATTTAAAAAAAATGGAAGCTAATGGTGAGCATTGCATCAATAGGCAGAGAAACACTTGCTGCAAAATAGATTACATGCAACATTTCACTAACCAAAGCTAGAACTCACTGACCACTGCTTTTAAACCTTTTCCTTTGTGTGGTACAAATCTTGCCAGTGTAGTTTTCACGTTGATTTCCAGAGTTCAATTTGATTTGGGCTATTTAATCCCACACCCTGTCAAATACAGCCTCATTAAAGGCAGTCACTCAAATCACCTGTAAGTACTGCACTAACTCTGACCATGGAAAGTCAAAATGGGCATGGGGGAACAGATTACTGAAGAGCAAATGCCCCTTAAGAGCACTGTTGGTGACACCTCCCATTACTTTTATGATTGGACAGTAATTAGCCAGATCGGATATACTCTGTTTTTGGTGGATAGAATGTAACTAGGGACATGTAGTTGCCACTGACAGACCTGTACTGGATACGCTTGGTATGCTAGGCATTTAGTTCTGAAGTGCAACTTTAAGCACGGCACATCGGAGGTTACCCATTTTCATTATTATTGCTGTTCCTGCTACTCGCTCATTCTTTGATTTGGCTGAAAACTACCATTATAACAGTGAGGACTTTGGGAGGAGGCACAGATGCATCATTCACTCAGTTCTTCCAGTTGAATATAGTTTCACAAAGTTCATTCCAGGCTCTGGTTTAATTGAAGGTGGGGATCTTTACTGGAAAAGTGTCCTCATGTTAGCTAACCTATCACCATCACGACTGTGTGAACCAGGGTGGCAGAACTTTGATCAGATCCATTGGTTGGGGAACTGCTGAACTCTTCATTGAAGATGAGAAAATCTGCAGATGTAGGAAATCCAAAGTAATACCCAGAAAATGCTGAAGGAACTCAGCAGGCCAAGCAACAGCTACGGAAAAGAGTTAACAGTCGTGGAACAGTCCATGTTTCGAACCTAAACAGGCATCACTCCACAACTCTTCCTACGCTACAAAGATAACTGCATTGGTCCTGCTTCCAGCACCCATGCTGAGCTCATCAATTTCCTCAACTTTCTCCAATTTCCACACTGCCCTCAACTGGCCCATTTCTGACACCTCTCTCCCCTTTCTCGATCTCTGTCTCCATCTTTGGAGACAGTTTATCTACTGATACTCTTTACAAACCCACTGACTCTCACAGCTCTCTGGAAAAGTCATCTTCCCACCCTATCACTTGCAAAATTGCCATTCTCTAGCCTCAGTCCTCCATCTCCACTGCATCTGCTCCCAGAATGAAGCTTTTCATTCCAGAACAACTGAGATATCCTCCTTCTTCAAAAAAAAGGGTTTCCTTTCCTCCACTATCAACACAGCCCTCAACCACATTGCACAAATCACCCTCAACCCTTCCACCTGCTGCCACACGAGGGATAGGGTTTCTCTTGTCCTCACCTATCACCACACAAGCCTCTGCATCCCGCACGTAACTCTCTGCAACTTCTGCTATCTCCAAAGGGAGCCCACCACCAAGCACATCTTTCCGTAGGAATCACTCCCTACACGACTCCCTTGTCCACTCATCCCTCCCCACTGATCTCCCTCCTGGCGCTTATCCTTGCAAGCGGAACAAGGGCCACACCTGCCCCTACACCTCCTTCCTCACTACCATTCAGGGCCTCAAACAGCCCTTCCATGCCAGGAGACACTTCACCCGTGAGTCTGTTGGGATCACCTATTGTATCTGGTGCAAAATGCCAGGTTGTACAGCTGGATCAAAGGCTCGTCTCCACTAGGAAAGTTACAGGCACAGATTGCAGTGTCATTGCCCAGAACAAGAGTCTATTAGTAAAGTAATTGATAGTTGTTTCTGCTGCCAGAAAGTTGTCACGGTGCTTCACCAACAACATCTTAAACCGGATGGAAAAGACAAGAATGAGAATTCCCAACCAACCTTTAACTTTGTTGGCCCCAGCTGCTCGCACTTCAGCCTCCCAATCTTTCAACAGGTTTTGGAAAGCAGGAACCAGATCATTTTCCGCAATTTCAGGACCCACGGTTTTCTGAAGCTTTAAAGGCAAGAGAAAGTAAATGAGTAACAAAGATAGAGCGGGTTTCAATAGCAGCAATCTGTGCATTAACACGTGAACAGAGGAATCACAAAGACAACACCATCTTTCTTTTCCACACTCGTCTCGCTGCTGCCATCAGGTAGAAGGTGCAGGAGCCTCAGGACCCTCACCACCAGGTTCAAGAACAGTTACTACCTCTCAATCATCAGGTAGAAGGTGCAGGAGCCTCAGGACCCATACCACCAGGTTCAAGAACAGTTACTAACCCTCAACCATCAGGTTCTTGAACAACAGGGGATAAGTACACTCATTCGATTGAGATGTTCCCACAACCAATGATCTTACTTTAATTACTCTTTATCTTGTTATTTCATACTCTTGTTATTTATTGCTATTTATTTATATTTGCATTTGTACTTTATCTTTTATTGATCCTGTTCAGTTACTATTCTATAGAAATTGCTGAGTATGCCCACAGGAAAATGAATCTCAGGGTTGTGTGTGGTAACCTCACTGTTACGAAAGACCTAGATTAGTACCCTGTTTTCGCTTTCAGAAGGCGTTTTCACTGTTAAGAAAAAAAAATCAGCGGGCGATAAAAGGCAGCAGTCGATAAAAGGCAGCACACGATCTGAGTAGCTGCTCTCCCCCGGATTCGGAATGGCATTGCTTAAACACGAGCCTGTGAGCAGCCATTTGCAAGATGAGTTCTAAGGTATCGGAAAGGCCTGAAAGAGCTCGTAAGGGTGTTACACTTAGTGTAAAACTAGACATAATTAAGCGTTTCGATGGTGGTGAACGAAGTAAGAACAACGTGAGTTTGGCTTGTGGAAGCTGACGGACATGATGTTGAAGAGGTTTTGGCATCCCATGACCAAGAACTGACAGATGAAGACCTGATGCAATTGGAAGAGAAAAGGATAACAATGGAAACCGAATGAGTAATGATAAAGTACGACTTTAATTTTGAAAGGGTACGTCGGTTTAGGAGATATTTGCAGGATGGTTTGAGTCCTTACAAAGAACTGTGTGATAGAAAAGTGCGCAGGGCTCAGCAGTCAAGCAAGCCTTCCACATCAGCCACAGCAGACGACGAACCTCGACCTTCGACACCGAGGCGGGCAGAGGTAGAAGATGAGCTGCCCGCTCTAATGGAAACAGACGATGATGAGATGACACCCCAGTATCCCACCACCCCAACCCCCAGGTCACGGACAGATATCGATTTGTGGAGAATGCAACGGTAGCCGGGAGGCACACAGCACATCTTTAAGAAAGAAGCCGAAATAAACAAGCTAATTAATTAGGTGCCAGCAACACGTAATTGCCGGCCCAGATCAGAGATGACGCAATCGGAAATCGGCACTGATCTGGGCCAACAGTTACATGTCGGGCGGCACCTAATTAATTAGCTTGTTTATTTCGGCTTTTTTCTTAAAGATGTGCTGTGTGCCTCCCGGCTACTGCTGCATTCCTGCCTGCTTCGCAGCAATGTATCGCTCTGCAGATTGGAGGGTGGGGGCCACTGCACCATCCAAACTCTGACTCAACCTAACACACCATCATCAGTGTGCTCGGCGCTGCCTTCCCGATTCTGGTAAGTAATACTACACTGTACATACATTATTTCTCCTTTGTATCGGCTGTGTATTTTTATGTGTTATTTGGTATGATTTGGCAGCTTCATAGCTTAAAGGTTAGTGGAGAGAGTGTTTTTGCCAACAGCACTTGCGTGAGATTTCCTGCCGATGGCGCTTGCGTGAGATTTTTGCTACGGAGAACACTGCCGGCAATGATTGTGGAAAGGTATTTCTACTTTATATAGGCTGTGTGTTTATCATATCATTCCTGTTTTTACTATATGTTACTGTTATTTTAGGTTTTATGTGTTATTTGGCATAATTTGGTGGCTATTTTTGGGTTAGCAAACGCTCACAAAATTTTCCCAAATAAATAAATGGTAATTGTTTCTTCGCTTTACTACATTTCGGCTTACGAACCGTTTCATAGGAACGCTCTACCTTCGAATGGCGGGGGAAACCTGTATGTACTCTGAAAATAGCAACTTCAAAATTGAAAATCTGAACTGTACTTTAGCTACGGACTTCACTGCAAGATTAGTTTATATGTGGTCTTGAGCATAGAAAGTGCCTTTTGTTATGGTTTGTCATTAGCAATGATAGCAGAACATTATAAATACAATAAACTCTGTACCAGTATAATGCAATTGTTTTCCAATAATGGGTTGGTGCCAATTTCACAAGTGCTCTGGCAACCCTTATCTTGTTCTGGCATATTCCCCCTTCCTTTCCAGTCCTGATGAAAGGTCTTGGCCCAAAATGTGACTGTTTATTCACTTCAATAGATGCTGTCTGACCTGCTGAGTTCCTCCTGCATTTTGTGTGAACCCTTTCCCATGAACTTTCCTTCAACTATCACTTTCTAGAATATTCCCCTTCTCCCCTTCCCACCCCCCACCGACTTTCTTGTTCTGGCATCTTCCCCCTTCCTTTCCAGTCCTGATGAAGGGTCTCGGCCCAAAACGTCGACTGTTTATTCACTTCCTTAGATGCAGCCTGACCTGCTGAGTTCCTGCAGCATTTTTGTGTGTGTTACCTTACATAGAGCTTATTTTTGAACACGGGTTAGTTATCTTATAAAGACAAACAATATAAAGTCTTTGCCTGTTCCAAGGGTAACAATCCTAAGCTGACAAAATGGCTGTGTTTTCTGTGTCCTTTTGAACACCGGTCCATCTGTAATTTGCTTTAATTTTCGATCAGGTTTACAGTTTTGAATTATGTAATTTTATCATGGGTGGCGGGGTGGAAATACATCTCTACCAAGAGAGGTGTAAGGCGTTCCTTCCCTCCGCTAGCCTGCAGGTCACCCTTGGGCAAGGTGTAGCACCTGCTTAGCCAACCCCACCCCCCCACCTGCAATCAGGGTCACGTGAAGCCATGGGGTAAGAGGAAAGAAACCCAGAGAAATGTTGCCGTTGTGTTCAGATGTTTATCAATGATTGGATACCTCATGCTCTGGTAAAGAAATAAATGAGAGGGGAGAAAAAGGGAATGGTTAGATAAATGATGTCCATTTAGAAGTAGTATTCTTTAGTGTTACCCAGGTAAAACATAGTCACAGTCATAGTCATACTTAATTGATCCCAGGGGAAATTGGTTTTCATTACAGTTGCACCATAAATAATAAATAGTAATAGAACCATAAATAGTTAAATAGTAATATGTAAATTATGCCAGTAAATTATGAAATAAGTCCAGGACAAGCCTACTGGTTCAGGGTGTCTGACCCAAGGGAGGAGTTGTAAAGTTTGATGGCCACAGGCAGGAATGACTTCCTATGATGTTCTGTGCTGCATCTTGGTGGAATGAGTTTCTGGCTGAATGTACTCCTGTGCCCACCCAGTACATTATGTAGTGGATGGCAGACATTGACCAAGATGGCATGCAACTTAGACAGCATCCTCTTTTCAGACACCACCGTGAGAGAGTCCAGTTCCATCCCCACAACACCACTGGCCTTACGAATGAGTTTGTTGATTCTGTTGGTGTCTACAGCTGTAATGATCTATCCTTGATAATATATCCACAGATAAACCAGCTGCTTCAGTACAGATTTTACACTCATAGAGAACAGAAAGATTTAATCTCAATGCCTTGGGGTGGGACCGGAATTTTCTGGCCTTAAGAGACGGAATTTTAAATTTTTAAAGAAAAGCAAAGTTGAGAAAATATTGTCGTTGATGGCTCTGAATTCGAAAGTATGGTACACAGACAACAACGTGGGCAATTGTAATCAGCCAGTTTCTCAGGTCAAAAAAACAACTAAATAATGTTATTTAATCATTAAACAATGTTTCTTGATTGTTAAATAATATTAACCTGATTGTTATTGTTTGCAATTAACCTATGTAGGCAATGTGCCTTACCTTGAAGATTTGGATTACACTGCGGTGAGAAAAGCACGTTGATTTCAGTAGATCCGAGTGTTTTCCCAGGCTGGGAAAGTCTAAGACTAAAGGGCATAGATTTAATTGGAGACACAGAACGCAACAAGCTGTTCCGGCCCTTCAAACTGCACCGCCAGTAAGCCACCAACTTGTGCAACAATCTACAATGACCCTTTAACATACTAACCGGAATGCTTTTGGACTGTGTGAGGAAACCGGAGCACCAGGAGGAAGCCTGAGGCAACAAGTTTTATACTGAGAACAAAGACCATCTGGTTCAAAAACTATAAACACACAGGAGATTCTGCAGATGCTGGAAACCCAGCACAAAATACTGGAGGAACTCAGCAGGCCAGGCAGCATCTATGGAAATGAAATAAACAGTCGATCTTTCAGGCCGAGACTGCTCTTAAGGGCTATAAATCTGCCGATGACACAACTATTGTTGGCAGAATTTCAGATGGTGACAAGGAGCCGAAGAGGAGTGAGATAGATCAGCTGGTTGAGTGGTGTGGCAACAATCTGGCACTTGTCAGTCAGACCAAGGAACTGATTGTGGACCACAGGAAGGTGAAGTTGAATCACCACCTCCCTACACCATACCTGGTCTGTGTGAAGTCAGCAGTGGGAAGGAACCAGCAAGGTCCAGTCCATCAAAAGCTTTAAGCAGCATTTAATTAATGCACTACATCACAAAATTTACCACAATGACAGTAAAACCAAGGAACTGATTGCGGACGTCAGGAAAGGGAAGTCAAGGGAACATACATCAGTCCCAATCAAAGGGACTGTGGAAAGGGTGAGTAGTTTCAAGTTCCTGAGTGTCAAAGTCTCTGAGGATCGTCCTGGGCCCAACATATCAATGCAATTACAAAAAAAAAACGCACAGAAGTGGCTACATTTCATTCAGAGTTTGAGGAGAATTGGCAGGTCATCAAAGACACTCTCAAATTTCTAGAGGTGTACCACGGAGAATGTTCTAACTGGTTGCATTGCTGTCTGGTATGGAGGGAACACGACACAGGATCAGAAAAGGCTGCAAGTCGTTATAAGATCAGCCAGTTCCATCACAGGCATTAGCCTGTCTGGCATCCAGACGCTTTCAAAAGGCAATGCATCAAAAAGGGGGCATCTATTAAGGGCCCCATCACCCAAGATATGCCCTCTTCTCTTTGCTACCATCAAGGTGGGGGTACAGGTGGCACACTCAATATTTCAGGAACAGCTTCTTCTCCTCTGCCATCAGATTTCCGAATGCACAATCAACCCATGGACACTACCTCAGTAATTTTTAAATATCTACACATTTAATATATATAGTAATATTTTAAAATTATATACTGCTTTGTACTGCTGGCATAAAACAACCAAATTTCACAACGTATGCCAGTGATATTAAACCTGATACTGGGATGAGGTGAAAGTAAGGAAATAGCACCCTTCGTGGAGGAGATAGATGAAAGAGTTGGAGAGTTTGCAGAAGATCTCAATGAGAGGCTGTTGGAGATTCAGAAAAGGAAGCGAAGTGTCAGAATAAATTTGTAAATCCAGGTAACTCTGCGGCAAGATAAAAGTCGGTGACAAAGGTGATGAAAATGTTGGGCTCCACACGAGAGTATGAAGCAGCCCTGATATTATTGATGCCAGGGAGAGGAAGGCGAAGGTGTGTACAGGGATATGTTTGGACAACCAAAAGATAGCTGCAGTGAAAGCCCATGTGACTGTATCCTTTTAGTCCCATTACTCCTCAGGCTTTTTTGAAAATTTGTTTAAGCTTACTACTGGCTTTTCGACCTTTCGGCTCATTTTTAAACAGAACTGAAGTTCCTCTTAACTTCCTCCAGTCAAAAGTAAAAAATATCAGTGTCATCAACCTGTGCACGTGCTGAATCCCCAGATCCCTGGCACTAGGCCAACAAGTTTGTTCTAAACCCTTGTCACAGGATTATCCTTCAGATACACTGAAAAAGATCTGAGCTCAATTCAGACCAACTTTGTTCTATTTCACATCCATGTTTAAAAACAAGATAATTAAATGAATCTGGAAAAAAAAATCTCAGCACCTTTTGGCATGTCAGTCAAATAGCTTTTATATTAAAAATACACAGGTGCTTGACTTAATGATTTTTTTAAAACTATATTAGAGGAACTAAAACAACAGGAATTCTGCAGATGCTGGAAATCAAAGCAACACACATCAAAGTTGCTGGTGAACGCAGCAGGCCAGGCAGCATCTCTAGGAGGAGATGCAGTCGACGTTTCAGGCCGAAACCTTTAGTCAGGGCTAACTGAAGGAAGAGTGAGTAAGGGATTTGAAAGTTGGAGGGGGAGGGGGAGATCCAAAATGATAGGAGAAGACAAGAGCGGGAGGGATGGAGCCAAGAACTGGACAGGTGATAGGCAAAAGGGATATGAGAGGATCATGGGACAGGAGGTCCGGGAAGAAAGACAAGGGGGGGGGACCCAGAGGATGGGCAAGGGGTATATTCAGAGGGACAGAGGGAGAAAAAGGAGAGTGAGAGAAAGAATGTATGTATAAAAATAAGTAACAGATGGGGTACGAGGGGGAGGTGGGGCATTAGCGGAAGTTAGAGAAGTCGATGTTCACGCCATCAGGTTGGAGGCTACTCAGACGGAATATAAGGTGTTGTTCCTCCAACCTGAGTGTGGCTTCATCTTTACAGTAGAGGAGGCCATGGATAGACATGTCAGAATGGGAATGGGATGTGGAATTAAAATGTGTGGCCACCCTCTGAATATACCCCTTGCCCATCCTCTGGGACCCCGCCCCCCCGCTGGCTTGTCTTTCTTCCCGGACCTCCTGTCCCATGATCCTCTCGTATTACCTTTCGTCTAACACCTGTCCAGCTCTTGGCTCCATCCCTTCCCCCTCCTGTCTTCTCCTATCATTTTGGATCTCCCACTCCCCCTCTAAATTTCAAATCCCTTACTCACTCTTCCTTCAGCTAGTCCTGACGAAGGGTCTTGGCCTGAAACGCCGACTGCACCTCTTCCTAGAGATGCTGCCTGGCCTGCTGCGTTCACCAGCAACTTTGATGTGTGTTGCTGTTATTAGAGGAACTAATTGTGTTTTCATGGCTTTTGACAGAATCAGAAGGGATTCGAGCTGGAACAGAAAACCTAAAGACTAGTTTTAAAACATAAATGCACCATATCATCATACCAAAGAGATGCACTTTGTGCTGTAGCAATAACACGTACTTCAGAAAATTTGTCTGCCACCATATAGCAAACACGCCAGGATTTACAATCCACTGCCTGCCGGAGGGTCGGCATCACCAATGCTTCCAGGTCTTCCTGGGGCAGCAGCTGGGCTGTGCTCACACAACCCTCAACTGCCAACAGCCTCACCGAATCCTGTGAAAAAGATGTTCAAACCGGGTTTGAGCTGGTTCTTCATTAAAAAACAAAATTAATTTACTGAAGTTAACATTAGGAAGAACTAATCTCATCAAAAAAATCATAAAAATAAATACTGACAATATAACAATTGTTTCCCAGATGATATCCATTCAGATCACCTAGAAAGTAGCAACAGGTTTCATTACTTTGCAATGTGTGCTGGAATCTTCCCAGGATACAAGTACTGGAATGGAGATACTGAACTTGTAAGTTATAACTGCTGAAAAGGCATGTTTAATTGGGGCCCATGCAACTGTCCGAGGCTACACCTTTAGTTTGGAGAAAGTGGGAGAAACCTAAGTCAAACTTGAGAGTAAGAACTAGTTCTACCAGGTGAGGAAAGATGGTGAGGAAGGGGAACTGATAAGGTCTGTTGTCTAGAAAGAAGCAGAACTTTAAGGACTTCCTGGAAGGGGATGAAAACGTGTAAACACTAAATCCACAGTGAAAATAAAGTGATCTGGGCCAGGCAACTGTAAGTGATTGAAGTGATGGAGAGATGACAGACCAGATAATGTTCTAAGTGTCGGTTGCCAGAAAAACATTGGCAAGAACTCGAGGAAGAATACTTCCTACTTCTTTTTAAAATTAGGACAACATTATTTGTTACATTGATAAAACCAGACAGGCTTCCGAATACCATTGCATCTCTATTGGTAGAGTAATCCTTCAATACCGAACCATGTGAATAGCCTGGATTGTGGGACTCCAGGTCGGTCTTACAAGAGATATTGTTAAGCCTGGAAAACTGTAGCTATGGAGGAAAGATTAGATAAGTTTGGGTTGTTTTCTAGTCTTGAGATGTATACAGTTGGGAGGATTAAATGGCAGAAATGAGAAGGACTTATTTCCTGAACGGGGGATTAAAAAAAAACTGAAGTCCATAGTAACTGCTGGTAGTATTAAAAGTATTTTCACTCAGAGGATGGTAGAGGGATCTGAAATACTTCCAAGGTATAAATTCCCCTCATATTTAAAAAGTAAATGAATATCTGAAGAGCTGCGATCAACTGGGCTACAGAGCCTGAGGTAGGACGTGGAATTAGAATGGGTAGGTCTTTTCTCGACCATCATAGATATAGTTCCCATCATATTTATTCTTATGGTTCTATGAGCTTTGCTTAGGAAATAGGCAGGTAAGTTTTATTTTTTATTTTTAGAAACACAATTTAGTTGTTCAACTAATTTTTAAAAGTATTTATACTTCTAAACTTTCAACTTAAAAGACTTCCTTTTATCAATTTTTTTGGAATGTGTCATCTCAGGTGTTTACAGAGAGAACATTTTGAGATGCAGATGTACCCTTTTTAACAATGCAACTCAATGACACATTAGATCCTTCACCCTTTCCAGCTCTTTGCAGATTCAGTCCTGAAAACAAAAAGCAGAAAACTAATTTTGAGCTTAAGAGCTTGGCAGATAAATATCATATTGTCTTTGGAATTTTGCAGAGCAGAGGATCGCAGATCGACATTGTAGACTGCTTTTCTTTTCACAAATTCTGCCTGATTCCGTGCACGTTACAGTAAGCTACTCACAACATTTCTGAGGCAAATCCCAGAGTCTCAACAGCACAGCAAATTTTACAGATTATCATTAAACTGCAGAATTGAATGAATTATGTCACTGGATGGAACAATCAGCTATTGAAAGAAAACCTGCTAGAAATTTAGGTAAACTTTTTGAAAACAGAAATCAAAATATCACAGATGCTGGAAATGTAAAGAGAATGACAGAAATATTCAGCAGGTGAAGCAGTGTCTAAAGAGAGAGAAACAGAATTGCTGAAATAATATTTCAAAAGTCACTGTCATTGTTTCATGCTCCACCTCCTCAGTAGAAAGTACTGTACTACTCATTAAAGAAGTCTGCTAAATAAATGAACAACAGTCACGTGCAACCTAATTTTAAAAAAAGTACTTTCAATAGGGGAGAAGGCATCCCATTATGTTTAACTTATAAAACAGTGATACTACCAATATTCTGAGAAGTCTTTTTCCAACTAAGGCTGTATTGCCCAGTGACATTACCTTTGTAGAGAAAGTGGTTCAGCCTTGGGCTTCTCAGCAGCAATGGAGGAAGGGGTTTTGATTTGTGGTTTGGTGGAACTGGACACTTTGCTTAGTTTTGCTTGAGTCCTTTTAATCGATTCATCACAAGACTGGTAATACAAGAGAAAGAAAACGGTGAAATGTTCAAAGGTTCATTATATTGTCAAAGTAGGCATGTACAACTCTGATACTTGTCTTCTCCAGATAGTCCTGAAATACAGAAAGACCATGAGAGTTGATGAAAGAAAAGACACCAACTCTCCCCCACCATCAGTACGAAAAAGATAAGAAACAGTAACAATCCCCGACTCCCTGACTCACATAAAAAAAACAGCAACAATAACAATCTGCAATCCCCTGACTCACAGAGAAAAACAGCGACAATAACAATCCCTGACCTGCTCACTTGCAGAAAAATCGGGGACAATAGCATTAAATCCACACTGCTCCCCCACAGGAAAAAAAATTACAATAACAATCCCCGACCCCCTCACCTGCAAAACAGACCAATGACAGTAACATCAAAACCCCCAACCCCCACCTTACACACAAAATATTTACAGCTCACCCACCCACCAACCAGCCACAATTAACAAAACACCAAAAACCTGAAGGAAACCAATATGAAGTACAGTCCAAAATTCACATATGTCTCAGAATATTGGAAACAGTTTCCATCGGCATACGAAGGCAGTGTCTGCAAACTCAACAAATCAGCAAAAGCATTTTCAACTTAATAAATCCAATTTTAGTTGGTAAATTAATCAAGGCTGACAACTAAAAATATTCAGAGGATGGCAAATCAATTTGGCTAAATGCTGTAAAAAATAAATTGTAAAGACTGCAACGATCCAGATTTCTCCAAACTTTCAGAAAGCGTTGCCTCCTGCTGCTTTAACATAGCAGATACAAAGCAGGAGAATAGCAGCGATTGGGGAGAGACAACCGAACGCACTATTGAATGCTGCATACTTTTCAAAGACTTTCGAAAGTCAGAAGCAATATAGCAATGCAAAGAGCCCTAAGAATGAGTTGAGGGTGATATAAAGGATTTTCCAGCAATGGACCAGAAACAAAAAGAATAAAGGCAGATCAAGTCCTTTGAATAATCATATACTTAATTTCCTCAAACACCAGGAAATCTGCAGGTGCTGGAATTTCAAGCAACACACATAAACGTTCACCAGCAACCTTTATGTGTTACTTAATTTCCTCAACAATTTTCCAAATTAAACAATTGTGGAGAGCAAATTGAGTTTGGAGTAGTATATACATACAACTTTCTTATTGCCCTAATCAAAGACTGGTAGGACAGTCAAGGTAAGAAGGTACGACGATAATCTTACCCTTAGCTCTTTAATGAGACTGGTCTCCTGTGCCTTCAATCTCTCCTTCCGAAGCTTCTGCTCTTTCTTCAATTTCTTTACAAAAGATTTATGTTTCCTCAGATCATCTTTCAGCGCATGAATCCTGCCCTCAATATGACTCTGCTCAGATACTTTCTCTGTTAGGGATGCAATCAAATCAAAGTTATAATAGGTAGTAGCTTCCAATTCAACCAATTATTTATCATTCAAAATACATACCTCAGCAGGGTGAAATCAACTACAATTTTACTTAGTTTCTATTCATTTATTGCTACTTGAAGCTTAAATTTCCAATTAAAATCCACCTGCTTCAATGCAGTAATAGCTGCAAGAATCAAATGGACTCTCACATACCATTTTGTTTTGTTTATCACACATGTCCTGAGATCCCCAGTGGCAGGAAATGCATTTTGATTTTGACACTGTCCTCCTGGTACCATTCTCCTGTAATTATAATCAAAAGCTGTCATTGTACAGTGCAATCAGATCCATAACTCACTAAATGCACTCTTAAAGCTCAGAATACTACAAACACACAGCTGAGCAAAGCAATAGACTCTTAAATGCCTTCTTAATTGGCCCAGTAAGCCAACAGATGAAGGGCAAACAGGGAAGGAAAGAAATACTGATATCCCCCAAAATACCAATTACGCACATAAAGCCCCAACCTCGTCGGACACCGACCGGCCAGAGTCACGGCCTCGTTGGAGACGTGGCTCACACTCTCAACAGCAAATACAGTTGTGGACTCATTGAGATCATAAGCAGGGAAACATCAGGAAACAATTTAAATATAAAATCAGATTTTTAAAAAAATCGAAGCTAATGGTGAGCATTGCATCAATAGGCAGAGAAACACTTGCTGCAAAATAGAGTACATGCAGCAGTTCACTAACCAAAGTTAGAACTAATAATACACTAATCTTGCTCAAAATGTTGAAAAGAATGTTTCATCTTCAACTTTATGATTTTTGGAGATCAGTTCATCTTCTACTCACTTAACTATTCACAGTAACAGAAATTTTGACCAGGGGTGCCCAAACGTTTTCCTGCCACTGTATGTCAATTTAGGCAGCTGCAAGTACCATGATGTCTACTTCTGCATAGACTGCAAGTCAACGTTATTTTTTTTTCAATAATATTACTGGTATTGTGAAAATGGTATTCTTCACCATCCACTTCAAGGTTCGACATGTGTGTTTAGAGATGCTCTTCTGCACACCACTGTTGTAACGTGAGGTGATTTGAGTTACTGTCACCTTCCTGTCAGCTTGAACCAGTCAGTTGTCGTTTTGGGCCAAGATGCTTCATCAGGACTAGAAAAAAAAAGATGAGATCAGAGTAAGAAGGCGGGGGAAGACGTACAAGGTTGTGGGTGAGAGGAGAAACCAGGAGATGGGGAGTGGTGAGGTAAAGAGCTGAGAAATTGGTGAAAGAGATAAAGGGCTGGAGAAGGGGGAATCTGATAGGAGAGGACAGAAGGCCATGGAAGAAAGGGAAGGGGGAAGAGCACCAGAGGGAGGTGATGGGCAGGGAAGGAGAAAAGGTGAGGGAGCAAAATGGGAATGGGGAATGGTGAAGTGGGGGGGGGGGGGTCTTTACCGGAAGCAGGAGAAATTGATGTTGATGCCATCAGGTTAGAGACTACCCAGACGGAATAAGGAGTTGTTCTTCCAACCAGAGAGTGGCCTCATCGCGGCAGTAGAGGAGGCCATGGACCAACATGTTGGAATGGGAATGGCAAATAGAATTAAAATTGGTGGCCACCAGGAGAAGTGCCACACCTGCCCCTGGATCTCCTCCCTCACTACCATTCGGGGCACAAACAGTCCTTCCAGGTGAGGCAACATTTCACCTGTAAGACCTGGCCCAGATTGGGAGACCACTTTGACGAGCGCCTACAGTCCATCCAGCAGAGGACAACAGGACCTCTCGGTGGCCACCAATTGACCTGGTTGAGGAAGTGGAGGGATAGGTTAGTAAATTTGCAGATGACACAATGATTGGCGGGGTTGTGGATAGTGTGGATAGCGGAACATTGACAGGATGCAAAATTGGGCTGAGAAGTGACAGATGAAGTTCAACGCAGATAAGTGAGAGGTGGTTCATTTTGGTCGGTCAAATATGATGACAGAATATAGTATGAATGGTAAGGCTCTTAGCAATATGGTGACCTTTTATCCAATATTTTCATTTAATTATTTATTACTCTTTCAGTCTTTTTTCAAAGTTTTAGATTTGATCAGAAAGTCTTTCTTTCTTTCTTTTTTGATTGTATCCTCAAAATGGAATGCCCAGTCCTTTTTTTTTTGTTTTGTTTTTTAGTGTAGTGGGTTTTTTTTCCTTTTCATTTAAAACCCAATGATTTTCCCTTTCTCTTCATAAACTGCAAAGAGAATTGTTATTTTCATTTTTTTATTATATATTTTATACTAGTTTAACAATATCTATGATTTTGACAATGTCTATCTTAACCTTGGATTATATTGTTACTGATATATATATTTGAATTAATTCTCTTCTTGATTGTATTTATGCTTTTTTTAAATCAATGAAAAGATTAATGAAGAAAAAGACTCTTGGCAGTGTGGGGGATGAGAGAGATCTTGGGGTCCGAGTCCATAGGACGCTCAAAGCTGCTGCGCAGGTTGGCTCTGTGGTTAAGAAAGCATACAGTGTATTGACCTTCATCAACTGTGGGATTGAGTTTCGAGCCCGGGGGGGTAATGTTGCAGCTATATCGGACCCTGGTCAGACCTCACTTGGAGTACTCTGCTCAGTTCTGGTCGCCTCACTATAGGAAGGATGTGGAAACCATAGAAAGGGTGCAGAGGAGATCTACAAAGATGTTGCCTGGATTGGGGAGCATGCCTTATGAGAATAGGTTGAGTGAACTCGGCCTTTTCTTCCTGGAGCGACGGAGGATGAGAGGTGACCTGATAGAGGTGTATAAGATGGTGATTGATTGTTTGGATAGTCAGAAGCTTTTTCTCAGCTAACACGAGAAGGCACAGTTTTAAGGTGCTTGGAAGTAGGTACAGAGGAGATGTCAGGGGTAAGTTTTTTATACAGAGAGTGGTGAGTGCGTCAAATGGGCTGCTGGCGATGGTGGTGGAGGTGTTCTAAGAGTAAACCTAAGAGTAAATTGCTAGGTTCTAAGAGTAAACCTAGCCATTATCGGCCTGTGAGTTTGACATCACTGGTGGGTAAATTAATGGAAAGTATTCTTAGAGATGGTATATGTAATTATCTGGATAGACAGGGTCTGTTTAGGTACAGTCAACATGGATTTGTGCATGGAAGGTCATGTTTGGCAAATCTTATTGAATTTTTTGAAGAGGTTACCTGGAAAATTGACAAGGGTAAAGTGGCAGATGTTGTCTATATGGACTTCAGTAAGGCCTCTGACAAAGTTCCACACGGAAGGTTAGTTAGGAAGGTTCAATTGTTAGGTATTAATATTGAAGTAGTAAAATGGATTTAACAGTGGCTGGATGGGAGATGCCAGAGAGTAGTTGTGGATAACTGTTTGTCAGGTTGCAGGCCAGTGACTAATGGTGTGCCTCAGGAATCTGTACTGGGTCCAATGTTGTTTGTCATATACATTAATGATCTGGATGATGGAGTGGTAAATTGGATTAGTAAGCATGCAGATGATACTAAGATACGTAGCATTGTGGATAATGAAGTGGGTTTTCAAAGCTTGCAGAGAATTTGGGTCAGTTAGAAGAACGGGCTGAAAGATGGCAGATGGAGTTTAATGCTGATAACTGTGAGGTGCTACTTTTTGGTAGGACTAATCAAAATAGGACATACATGGTAAATGGTAGGGCATTGAGGAATGTAGTAGAACAGTGTGGTCTAGGAATAATAGTGCATAGTTCCCTGAAGGTGGAATCTCATGTGGATAGGATGGTGAAGAAAGCTTTTGGTGTGCTGGCCTTTATAAATCAGAGCATTGAGTATAGGAGTTGGGATGTAATGTTAAAATTGTACAAGGCATTGGTGAGGCCAAATTTGGAGTATTATGTACAGTTCTGATCACCGAATTATAGGAAGGATGTCAACAAAACAGAGAAAGTACAGAGGAGATTTACTACAGTGTTACCTGGGTTTCAGCACCTAAGTTACAGAGAAAGGTTGAACAAGTTAGGTCTTTAATGTTTGGAGCGTAGAAGGTTGTGGGGGGACTTGATAGAGGTATTTAAAATTATGAGGGGGATAGATAGGGTTGACATGGATAGGCTTTTTCTATTGAGAGAGGGGAGATTCAAACAAGAGGACATTAGAACAAGAGAGTTAAGGGGCAAAAGTTTAGGGGTAACAGAATGGGAACTTCTTTACTCAGGGAGTGGTAGCTGTGTGGAACGAGCTTCCAGTAGAAGTGGTAGAGGCAGGTACGATTTTGTCATGAAAAAAAAATTCATTAGGAAAATGGACAGGAAAGGAATGGAGGGTTATGGGCCAAGTACAGGTAGATGGGCCTAGGTGAGAGAAAGCGTTCGGCACGGACTAGAAGGGCCAAGATGGCCTGTTTCCATGCTGTAATTGTGATATGGTTATATGGAAAGCAGGAGATTGCAGCTGAGAGGAAAAATGGATCAGCCATGATGAAATGGCAGATCAGACTTGATGGGCCAAATAGCCTAATTCTGATCTGCATCTTATGGTCTTAACCACATTCTCTACTACCCCTTTATAATCCCTCCCCAATCCTATCGCCCTCTTTCTAATCCCACACCACTTCCCCACTACCCACAACACAATTGCGTCGTGTTCTGGTTGCTTCATGATTGGAAAGGTGCAGAGGAGGTTTGTAAACGTAACTTTGCTGGATCAAAGAACAACAGTACAAAAAAGATCGTTACTTATCTTTCCACCCGTTTATTTCTTCGAGCTCAGCCGGCGAGTGAATTGGGACCCGACATCAGGGAGAGAACCTTTCTGATCTCCCCGGCAGTTCAACACATTCACTGCCTGATGTCAGAATTGTCAGAAGTTATAAGGCCACCGATACAAAAGAACAATCAATTTGATAATTATTCCAGCCAAGTCAATGGACTATTGATACAAAGAATAATCAGCTTGATAACCATTCCGGCCAAGTCAATGGACTACTGATACAAATGAACAATCAGCTTGATAATTATTCCGGCCAAGTCAATGGACTATTGATACAAATGAACAATCAGCTTGATAATTATTCCGGCCAAGTCAATGGACTATTGATACCAATGAACAATCAGTTTGATTAATTATTCCGGCCAAGTCAATGGACTATTGATACAATGAACAATCAGCTTGATAATTATTCCGGCCAAGTCAATGGACTATTGATACAAAAGAACAATCAATTTGATAATTATTCCAGCCAAGTCAATGGACTATTGATACAAAGAATAATCAGCTTGATAACCATTCCGGCCAAGTCAATGGACTACTGATACAAATGAACAATCAGCTTGATAATTATTCCGGCCAAGTCAATGGACTATTGATACAAATGAACAATCAGCTTGATAATTATTCCGGCCAAGTCAATGGACTATTGATACCAATGAACAATCAGTTTGATTAATTATTCCGGCCAAGTCAATGGACTATTGATACCAATGAACAATCAGTTTGATAATTATTCCGGCCAAGTCAATGGACTATTGATACAATGAACAATCAGTTTGATAATTATTCCGGCCAAGTCAATGGACTATTGATACAATGAACAATCAGTTTGATAATTATTCCGGCCAAGTCAATGGACTATTGATACCAATGAACAATCAGTTTGATAATTATTCCGGCCAAGTCAATGGACTATTGATACCAATGAACAATCAGTTTGATAATTATTCCGGCCAAGTCAATGGACTATTGATACAATGAACAATCAGTTTGATAATTATTCCGGCCAAGTCAATGGACTATTGATACAATGAACAATCAGTTTGATAATTATTCCGGCCAAGTCAATGGACTATTGATACCAATGAACAATCAGTTTGATAATTATTCCGGCCAAGTCAATGGACTATTGATACAATGAACAATCAGTTTGATAATTATTCCGGCCAAGTCAATGGACTACTGATACAATGAACAATCAGTTTGATCGACACCCCAGCCACCTGAATTAAAGTAAGGAATGTCCTACCTGGTTTGCTGGAGCCACAACATAATTACAAAGATAAGTCAAATTTGTGTTTTAATTAAGAAAGCAATGTTCTGTCTAATTTCCATCAGGTACTGCTTTTTGTCAAAATCAAAAGGTGTGAAAAGCCCAGAGACATCTTATGTGGATCTGGACGAACCTTAACCCTTATCTTGCTCCAAAGAAAGCAGCTGTGAGACATTATTCAAACACACTGCAGTCACAGACATAGTCAGTACCGAGTCCATTGTTTACAGGGATCTGAGAATCCCCCATTCCCTTAAACTTTATCAGGTTTACCAGGATGCTCCCCAGATCAGAGAGCATGTCTTTATGGGAATGGGTGAATGAGTTAGGGCTTTTCTCCTTGGAGCGAAGGAGGGTGAGAGGTGACTTGATGGAGGAGATGAAAAAGGCATAGATCAAATGGGCAGTCAGAGACTTTTTCCCAGGTTGGAAGTGGCTAATGGGGAAGGGGGGCATCATTTTAAAATAATTGGAGGGAAGTATAGGGGGGATGTCAGAGGTAAATTCTTCACACAGAGTAGTGAGTGTATGGAACACCCTGCCAGGGGTGGTGGTAGAGGCAGATACATTAGGGACATTAAAGAGACTCTTAGATGGGCACATGGATGACAGAAGAATGGAGGGCTCTGTGGAAGGGAAAGGTTAAATTGACCTTAAAGTAGGTTAAAGATTAGCACCACATCGTGGGGTGAAGGGCCTGTACTGTGCTGTCAGGTTCTATGTTCTGTCCCTCCACAGCTATATATTCTTACCATCATTAAGGACCCCCACCACCCAGGACATGCCCTCTTCTCATTGCTACCATCAGGGAGGAGGTACAGGAGCCTGAAGACCCACAGTCAATGATTCAGGAACAGCTTCTTCCCCTCTGCCACCGGATTTCAGAATGGACATTGAACCCAAGAACACCACCTCACTGTTTCTTGCAGTCTTTTTGCACTACTCATTTAGTTTAATTTTTAGTATGTTTCCTATTGCAACTTACAGTGTTTTTATGTCGCAAGTTTCACAACAACTTTCCCAATATATGTCAATGATGTGAAACCTGATTCTGATCAAGTGTGGTGATTCATCACTGGTGATACGGAACAGAATCAGAATTTGGTTCATATCACTGGGGTACGTCGTGAAACTTGTTGTTACGTGGTAGCAGTACAATGTGATACATAATAAACAAAACTGTGAATTACTGTATATATATATATATATATATATATATATATAAAATAGTTAAATTAATTAAGTAGTGCAAAAAGAGGGGGAGAAAAGTAGTCAGCTCGTGTTCATGGTTTCATTGTCCATTCAGAAACCTGATGGCTGAGGGGAAGGAGCTGTTCCTGAGTTGTTGAGTTTGTGCCTTCAGGCTCCTGTACCTTCTCCCTGACGGTTGTAGTGAGAAGAGGGCATGCCCTGGGCGATGGGGGTCCTTGATGGTGGAGGCCGTCTTTTTGAGGCATCGCTCCTTGAAGATGCCCTGGATGCTGGGGAGGTTAGTGCTCATGATGGAGCTGACTGAGTTCACAACTTTCTGTAGCTCCTTTCGGTCCTGTGCAGTGCCCACCCCCACCACCATACCAGATGGTGATGCAGCCGATTAGAATGCTCTCCATGGTACATCTGTAGAGATTTGCAAGTGTGTTTGCAGACATACTAAATCACCTCAGCTTCCTCATGATATATAGCCGATGTTGTGCCTTCTTTGTAACTGCATCGATATCCTCAGAGATGTTGACACCCAGGAACATGAAATTGCTCACTCTCTCCACTTCTGATCCCTCTGTGAGGACTGATGTGTGTTCCCTCATCTTACCCTTTGAGGTCTGCAATCAGTTCTTTGGTCTTATTGACGTTAAAACTAGTGATCTTGTAGTTAGGGACCCTCTTGGAAAGATTGATCACAGTAAGATTTAGTTTCCCATACAAATGGAGGGTGCAAAAGTTTGATATAACACTAGTGTATTATGCCTAAACAATGGAGACTACAATGGGATGAGGAAGGATTTGGTTAGTGTCGACTGGGAACACAGGCTATATGGCGGGACTACTGAGGAACAGTGGAAGACTTTCAAAGAGATTTTTCATGGTGCTCAATAAAAGTATATTCCAGTAAAAAGCAAGGACAGTAAAAGTGGGGAGAGCCAGTCTTTGATGACTAAGGATATAAAAGAAGGCGTCAAACTAAAAGCCTGTGAATAGAAAGCCTCCAAGAGTAGTGGGAAACTGGAAGACTGGGAAAATTTTGAAAAGCAACAAAGGGCCATCAAGCAGGTAATAACGAAAGGGAATAAAGAAAGAAAATAAAGAAAATATAAAAACTGAGAGTAAAAGTTTTTATAATTATATAAAGTGGAAAAGGGTGGCTAAAGTGAACGTAGGTTCCTTGGAGGGATGAGAAGTGGGAATTGATATTGGGTAACGAGGAAATAGCAGAAGCTTTGAATGACTATTTTGTGTTGGTCTTCATGGTGGAGGACATGTTTAACATGCCAAAGAGAGATGTTATGGAAGTGATGGGAGGTGAAGACCTCGATACAATAGCTATCTTTAAAGAGGTAGTGCTGAGCAAACTTGTGGGCCTGAAGATACATAAGTCCTCTGGACCTGATGGAATGCATCCTGGGGTCCTGAAAGAGATGGCAGAATTTATAGTAGAGGCTTTGGTGAGAATCCACTGAAATTCTCTGGACTGTGGGCAGGTTCTGGTGGATGAGAAGACGGCGAATGTCACGCCACTGTTCAAAAACTGATGTCGGCAAAAGCAGGTAACTACAGGTCAGTAAGTTTAACATCTGTAGTTCGGAAAATGCTTGAAGCTATCATTAAAGAAGAAATAGCAAGACATCTGGCAAGAAATGGATCCATCAGGCAGATGCAGCATGGATTCAGCAAAGGCAGATCCTGTTTGACAAACTTACTGGAGCTCTTTGAGGTTATAATGAGCGCAGTGGATACAGGAGAACAGATGGACGTTATTTACTTGGATTTCTGGAAGGTGTTTGATAAGGTGCTGCATAAAACACTTATCCATAAGATAAGGATGCAAAGAGTTGGGGTGATGTATTAGCATGGATACAGGATTGGCTAACTGAAAGAAAGCAGAGTTGGGATACATGGGTGTTACTCTGGTTGGCAATCGGTGGTGAGCGGTGGTGCCATACGGGTCGGTGCTGGGCCTGCAACTGTTCACGATATATATTAACCATCTCGAAGAGGGAATCGAGTGTAGTGTATCTAAGTTTGCTGATGATACCAAATTGAGTGGAAAAGTAAATTGTGTAGAAGATACAGAGAGATACGTATAGATAGGTTAGGTGAGTGGGCAAGGGACTGGCAGATGGAGTACAATGTTGGTAAATGCGAGGTCATCTACTTTGGAGGGAAAAATGGAAGAGCAGATTATTATTTAAACAGTAAAAAGTTCCATCATGCTGCTGTGCAGAGGGACTTGGGAGTAATTATGCATGAATCACAAAAGGTTGGTTTGCAGGTGCCGCAGGCTATCAAGAAAGCAAATGGAATGTTGGTCTTCATTACTAGAGGGACTGAATTGAAGAGCAGGAAGGTTATGCTGCAACTCTACAGGGTACTGGTGAGGCTGCACCTGGAGTACTACATGCAGTTCTGGTCTCCTTACTTGAGGAAGGATTTACTGGCTTTGGAAGCGGTGCAGAGGAGGTTCACTAGGTTGATTCCAGAGATGAGGAGTTTAGACGATGAGGAGAGATTGAGTAGCCTGGGACTGTACTCGCTGGAATTCAGAAGAATGAGAGGAGATCGTATAGAAACATACAAAATTATGAAGGAAATAGATCAGTGTGACAACAGACCAAATTATCAGAAGATTGATGCCAATAAGAGGACAATGGGGGAACATTCAGAAATGTTAATGGGGGACGAGAGATATTAACAAAAATTTTCAAGACCGGTTGCTTTGAAACTGAACTGTTTGAAGTTTGATGGACAGACAATACCCCAGCAGGGAGATAAAAGGGACAGGTTCGCTAAGGCAACAGACACACCACGACACCACGAGGTAACGAGACCCGGGAAGCGGTGTGCCCCCACAAGTTGGTGAAAGTTTTGGAGGTCTGCTCGCGGGCCCAGCCATAGACGCGGTACGGTCGGCAGGAACCCGGTGTGTGTGTCCGCCCTTGCCTGGGTGCTGGGCTCACCGCAGAAGAACGATCGTATCTGGAATGGAGGGGTCACAGTCGGTGACCTCAGAAGACATTACAAAGGGCTCGCCCAAAAGCTAACTGCAAGGAATATCGAAGGTTTGTTTGGAATCCGATTTGCATATTCATTCACTCTCTCTCTCTCTCTCTCCCCAACGGCACAACAGCGATTACTGAGAACTGAACTAAATTGAACTGAACTCTGTGTCACTTGAGACTGATCATTTTACCCCTAGACTGCGATAGAGCTTGATTGATCCTATTATCCTAGTTCTGTGTACATGTGTGTTTTATCATTGCTAACCTGTTGCATTTATATCCTTAAGATTAGAGTACTGTGTTGCTTATTTCTTTAATAAAACATTCTTAGTTCCAGTAATCCAGACTCCAACTAAGTGGTCCATTTCTGCTGGTTTGGCAACCCAGTTATGGGGTATGTAACATCAGATAGAGGCAAGAAAATTGTTTCCACTGGAAGGTGAGACTAGAACTAGGGGACGTAGCCTCAAGATTTGTGCGAAGTGATTTCGGATGGAGATGAGGAGGAAGTGCTTTTCCCAGAGGGTGGTGAATCTGTGGAATTCTCTGCCCAATGAAGCAGTGGAAGCTACCTCAGTAAATATATCTAAGACAAGGTTGGATAGAGTTTTGCACAGTAGGGGAATTAGTCATAGTCATACTTTATTGATCCCGGGGAAAATTGGTTTTTGTTACAGTTGCAATAATAAATACTAATAAAACCATAAATAGTTAAGTAGTAATATGTAAATTATGCCAGGAAATAAGTCCAGGACCAGCCTATTAGCTCAGGGTGTCTGACCCTCTAAGGGAGGAGTTGTAAAGTTTGATGGCCACAGGCAGGAATGACTTCCTATGACGCTCTGTGTTGCATCTGGGTGGAATGAGTCTCCGGCTGAATGTACTCCTGTGCCCAACCAGTACATTATGTAGTGGATGGGAGACATTCTCCAAGATGGCATGCAACTTGGACGGCATCCTCTTTTCAGACACCACCATCAGAGAGTCCAGTTCCATCCCCACAACATCACTGGCCAAACGAATGAGTTTGCTGATTCTGTTGGTGTCTGCTACCCTCAGCCTGCTGCCCCAGCACACAACAGCAAACATGATCGCACTGGCCACCACAGACTCATAGAACATCCTCAGCATCGTCCGGCAGATGTTAAAGGACCTCAGTCTCCTCAGGAAGTAGAGATGGCTCTGACCCTTCTTGTAGACAGCCTCAGTGTTCTTTGACCAGTCCAGTTTATTGTCAATTCGTATCTCCAGGTATTTGTAATCCTCCACCATGTCCACACTGACCCCCTGGATGGAAACAGGGGTCACCGGTACCTTAGCTCTCCTCAGGTCTACCACCAGCCACTTAAAGTCTTTTTCACATTAAGCTGCAGATAATTCTGCTCACACCATGTGACAAAGTTTCCTACCGTAGCCCTGTAATCAGCCTCATCTCCCTTGCTGATGCATCCAACTATGGCAGAGTCATCAGAAAACTTCTGAAGATGACAAGACTCTGTGCAGTAGTTGAAGTCCGAGGTGTAAATGATGAAGAGAAAGAGGGACAAGACAGTCCTCTGTGGAGCCCCGGTGCTGCTGATCATTCTGTCGGACACACAGACGTACTGTGGTCTGCCAGTCAGGTAGTCAAGAATCCATGACACCAGGAAAGTATCCACCTGCATCGCTGTCAGCTTCTCCCCCAGCAGAGCAGGGAGGATGGGGTTGAACGCACTAGAGAAGTCAAAAAATATGACCCTCACAGTGCTCGCTGGCTTGTCCAGGTGGGGTAGACACGGTTCAGCAGGTAGAGGATGGCAGCCTCAACTCCTAGTCGGGGCTGGTAGGCGAACTGGACGGGATAAGTGTGGCCTGACCATAGGCCAGAGCAGCTCCAGAACAAGTCTCTCCAGGGTCTTCATGATGTGGGAGGTCAATGCCACCGGTCTGTAGTCATTGAGGCCGCTGGGTTCCGAGGAAAAGGCAGGTAGGTGGAGATGAGTCGATGGGCAGATCAGCCATGATCTTATTAAATGGTGGAGTAGGCTTGATGGGCCAGATGGCCTACACCTGTTCCTTTTTCCTATTTCTTATGTTCCTATGTAGGAGGTGGCAGTCTGGTGCTTATGGTCTCACTCCAAGGCTTGACTGATGAGAAATTTCCACTTTGTATAAGGTGCTGTTCTGGTCTCGGGGACCCATCTATGTTCTCCTGAATATCAGGCAGCTTTTTGTGTAGGGCATAGAATGGAATCGAGATATAAGGACATGAGTTCAGTGGGGCAGTAGCAGGCAGAGACAACAGGCCAACCCGGAGAGTCCGATCTGTGGATCTTTGGTGGGAGGTAGAAGCGAGCAGTGCAGGGTAAGGGCACTATGAGTTTGGTAACAGCGGTTGGGAGTTCTCCAGAGTGGATGAAGTCAGTGATGTGTCGGAGACAGTTTTCTGATGGTGTGGGGTGGGGTCTTCCTCGAGGGGTAGGTGTGAGGAAGTGTCTGAGAGTCACAGCCTGGCCTCAGCAAAGTAGAGGTCAGTGGGCCACACTACAACAGCATCCCATTTGCCTGCCAGTTTGATGGTCAGGTTGGGATTGGTGCGGGGAGAGCAGAGGGCAGTGCGTTCAGTAGAGGAGTGAAGGAGTGATGAAGTCGAGACGGTTGATGTCCCTTCGGCAATTCGAGATGAGAAGATCCAGAGCAGGCAGAGAACCAGAGCGGGGAGTCCAAGGAGAGGAGGAGGTGAGTGAGGGTAATTTCAGAGATGTGAGAGCGGATCTTTTACACAGAGAGTGGTGGGTGCCTGTGGTGGTGGCTGAGATAGATACAATAGAGATTTTTAAGAGATGTTTAGATAGGCACAAGAATGTGAGGAAGATGGGAGGATATGGACATTGTGTAGGCAGGAGAGATGAGCTTAGTTAGCTATTTGATTACTAATTTAATTGGTCTGGCACAACATTGAGGGCCAAAGGGCCTGTTCCTGTACTATACTGTTGTATGTTCTATTAAAGGACTCCTGTCCTCAGCTGCAGGGATATCGTTGAAGGAACGTCTGAGGGTCACGCCAATGGGTCTTTTCACTGCTTTAGCCTTCAGCACAAGCAGGGCTTTGGTTCGGAGGTTGGGAACGTGAGCTGGCTTTCAAGTTAGCAACCAAACCTGCTGGCAGATGTTTGCCCTGGCCAGACAGCTTGGTGTCAGCGTGAGTAAGAGAGAGAGAGAGAGGATTCCAGTCTTTCTGCATGTAAGGATGTAATGCTGAGGCATTATAAGGCAGTAGTGAGGCCTCACCTGGAGTCTTGTGTGCACTTTTGGGCCCTTTATCTCAGAAAGGATGGACTGATATTGGATGTTTGAATAGGCAGCTCAGGCAATGCATCACCAAATGATTAGATAGGGCGTCAGAGGTTAAAGGGAAAATGGGTTTGAGAGGGAAATGGATCAGCCGTGATGAAAGGGCAAAGCAGACTCGATAGGCTGCTCCAATGTTTTAAGTTCTTCCGGTCTTTCATATGGAGACTGTCCTCCAGTCCGCTGAAGGAGTCTGTTAATGAGCTAGACCTGGAGGTCCTCCATTGGTCAGAATGGACCATGGATGTTGTGTCCGAGCTGTCTACATGATGTGCAAGCCAGGGAAGTACAACACGGAGAGCAAGTTTTTGCCCACACAGCAGGCTAGCTCTCTCCATGCAGCTGACAAATGCAAAGGAATGGCAGAGATCGACAGTTTGGCACCGGCAATGTCAGAGGAGTTTCCAGTTAGTGCTGAACTCAATGTAGGGACTCCAGCTTCAGAATTTTCCCTCTGGGTTTACTCCTGAGCCTCTCCCCAATCTGGCAAGGTGGTCTTGTTGGACTGTGAGGGAACGGCAAATTGGAATCACCAATTGCAAGTCTTGTGGAAGAATTCAAATGCACTCACTGAATCTGAAGGTACTGTTATTCGAACAGTGGCCCCCTGTGTGGCAACGGAGAGGAAGTGGACTCCATCTGAAGCCGTTCAGAGTGCTAAGTCTGCTCTTCACTTCAGAGATGTGGGTGGCCAAGTCCAACATGGGAGAGCCGGGCTCGGGCTTGTCCCAAAGGCTCCTCAATGGCACAGGGCAACACCAGTGCAAAAGGGACGGCTCATGGTGGAGGAGTTGAGAAGACAGGAGGAGGCAGAGCGACACGCCAGAGCCCTCTCAATGACCAAGCAGGACCACTGGACTAATTGGGAGAGCCTGGAAAAGAGGAAACTTAGCTGGCGTGACATCTGGGAGATGGAGGGATCCCGGCTAAGTTTTGTCACCAGAGCCACTTATGACCTCCTACCCACACCCCAGAACCTGAACCAGTGGTGGGGAGAAGACCCCGCTTGCTCTCTTTGTCAAGCACCTGGATCACTAAGGTACATTTTAACAGGATGCACCACGAGCCTCACCCAGGGGCGGTACACTTGGCAGCATAACCAAGTTCTCAGACAGCTGGCATCAATCTTGGAATAGAGGCGAATCACCACAAATGCTCTCCCACAAACATCGGCAGTAAATGTCCACATCACACGATTTGTACCAGCAGGCCAACCTCCAGAGCACCATATAACATCGAAAGATGTAAGCATGCTGCAGGTTGCTCGGGATTGGAAAATGGACATGAACTTGGAAAAAAAGCTTGTGTTTCCCCCAGACATTGCGGCTACAGCACTCGGGCCAGACATGGTCCTGTGGTCCACAACAGCCAAGCTGGCATATGTTGTGGAATTGACAGTACCATGGGAAGATGGTGTCGAAGAAGCTTATGAGAGGGAAAAGACCAAGTACTCCGAACTGGCAACTGAAGCTGCCCAGAATGGCTGGAAGACCAAGATTTTCCCTGCAGAAGTGGGATGCAGGGGATTCGTTGCCACATCTACGACCAGTCTATTGAAGAAGATGGGGGTGAGGGGTCACTCCCTCCAACAAGCAATCAAGTCCTTGTCAAATGCAGCAGAAGAAAGCAGCAACTGGATTTGGATTAAAAGGAAAGACAACAACTGGGCTGCAAGATGAAGACAGGAGGGTATGGAACTGAGGGGGGTGTATCTGGGACACCAGGTAGCACCGTTGAGCCCTCTGGAGACGTCGTGGGCTTATCAACGAAACGTCAAAGGAGAGTGCCCACCTGATGACCCCGATGACGTACCTACCCTCCCCCCTTGTCACCACTCCAAGCCCACTGCCAGCATCGAGAGTGCCAACTTACCATAAAGAATTGAAACATCAAGTCCTAGTAACTCTACTTCTAATGGAGAGCATTCTAACCGGCTGTATCACTGGTCTGGTATGGAGGGGCCACTGCACAGGATTGGAAACAACTGCGGATGGTTGCAAACACAGGCAGCTCCAACACAGGAAATAGCCCACCCCCCTCCCCCTCAGCATCAAGGACATCTTCAAAAGGTGATGCCTCAGAAAGACAGCATCCATTAATAAGG
>NW_027276557.1:0-38032 GCF_030028105.1 Mobula birostris | reverse complement strand
GGGAGAGCTCTACTCTTGGAAGATGTCTTCGATGCTGGGGAGAGCTTTTCTCTTGGTAGATGTCATCGATGGTGCGGCGAGCTCTACTCTTGGCAGATGTCCAGGATTGTGGGGAGACCTCCACTCTTGGCAGATGTCCTCAATGGTGGGGAGAGCTTTTCTCTTGGTAGATATCCTCGATGGTGGGGAGAGCTTTTCTCTTGGTAGATGTCCTCGATGGTGGAGAGAGCTCTACTGTTGGCAGATGTCCTCGATGGTGGGGAGAACTCCACTCTTGGCAGATGCCCTCGATGGTGGGGAGAGCTTTTCTCATGGCAGATGTCTTCGATGGTGGGGAGAGCTCTACTTTTGGCAGATGTCCTCGATGGTGTGGAGAGCTTTCCTCTTGGTACATATATTCGATGGTGGGGAGAGCTCTACTCTTAGCAGATGTCCTCGATGGTGGGGAGAGCTTTTCTCTTGGCAGATGTTCTGGATGGTGGGGGGAGCTTTTCTCTTGGTAGATGTGCTCGATGGTGGGGAGAGCATTACTTTTGGCAGATTTCCTCGATCGTTGGGAGAGTTTTACTCTTGGCAGATATCTTCGATGGTGGTGAGAGCTTTTCTGTTGATAAATGTCCTCGATGGTGCGGAGAGTTCTACACTTGTCAGATGTCCACGATGGTGGGGAGAGGTCTACTCTTGGCAGATGTCCTCGATGGTGGGGGGAGTTTTTCGCTTGGTGGATATCCTCGATGGTGGGGAGAGCTTTATTATTGGCAGGTGTCCTCTATGGTGCGGAGATGTTTATTATTGGTAGATGTCCTCGATGGTGGGGAGAGCTTTTGTCTTGGTAGATGTACTCGATGGTGGGGATAACTCTACTCTTAGCAAATGTCCTCGATGGTGGGGAGAGCTCTACACTTGGCGGATGTCCTCGATGATGAGGAGAGCTCTACTTTTGGCAGATGTCCTCGATGGTGGGGAGAGCATTTCTCTTGATGAAGTCCTCGATGGAGGGGAGAGCTCTACTCTTGGAAGATGTCCACGATGGTGGGGAGAGGTTTTCTCTTGGTTGATGTCCTCGATGTTGGGGAGAGCTCTGCTCTTGCAGTTTTCCTCGATGGTGGGGAGAGCTCTACTCTTGGCAGATGTCCTCGATGGAGGGGAGAGCTCTACTGTTGGCAGATGTCCTCGATGGTGGGGAGAGCTCCATTCTTGGCAGATGTCCTAGATTGTGCGGAGAGCTTATCTCTTGGTAGATATCCTCGATGGTGGGGAGGGCTTTTCTCTTGGCAGATGTCTTCGATGGTGGGGAGAGCTCTACTTTTGGCAGATGTCCTCGATGGTGGGAAGAGCTTTTCTCTTGGTAGATGTCCTCGTTGGTGGGGAGAGCTCTATTATTGTCGGATGTCCTCGATGGTGGGGAGAGCTTTTCTCTTGGCAGATGTCTTGGATGGTTCGGAGAGCTCTATTATTGGCAGATGTCCTCGATGGTGGGGAGAGCTCTGCTCTTGGCAGATGTCCACGATGGTGGGGAGTGCTCTACTCTTGGCAGATGTCCTCGATGGTGTGAGAGCTTTTCTCTTGGCAGATCTCCTCGATGGTGGGGAGAGCTCTACCCTTGGCAGATGTCGTCGATGTTGGGGAGAGCTCTACTCTGGGCCCATGTCCTCGATGGTGGGGAGAGCTATTCTCTTGGTAGATGTCCTCTATGGTGGGGAGAGCTTTTCTCTTGGTAAATGACCTCGATGGTGGGGAGAGCTCTACTCTTGGCAGATGTCCTCGATGGTGGGGAATGCTTTTCTTTTGGCAGATGTCCTCGATGGTGGGGAGAGAACATCTCTTGAGAGAAGTCCTCGATGGAGGGGAGAGCTCTACTCTTGGAAGATGTCTTCCATGCTGGGGAGAGCTTTTCTCTTGGTAGATGTCATCGATGGTGGGGCGAGCTCTACTCTTGGCAGATGTCCAGGATTGTGGGGAGACCTCCACTCTTGGCAGATGTCCTCAATGGTGGAGAGAACTTTTCTCTTGATAGATATCCTCGATGGTGGGGAGAGCTTTTCTCTTGGTAGATGTCCTCGATGGTGGAGAGAGCTCTACTGTTGGCAGATGTCCTCGACGGTGGGGAGAACTCCACTCTTGGCAGATGCCCTCGATGGTGGGGAGAGCTTTTCTCATGGCAGATGTCTTCTATGGTGGGGAGAGCTCTACTTTTGGCAGATGTCCTCGATGGTGTGGAGAGCTTTCCTCTTGGTACATATACTCGATGGTGGGGAGAGCTCTACTCTTAGCAGATGTCCTCGATGGAGGGGAGAGCTCTACTCTTGGAAGATGTTCACGATGGTGGGGAGAGGTTTTCTCTTGGTTGATGTCCTCGATGTTGGGGAGAGCTCTGCTCTTGCAGTTTTCCTCGATGGTGGGGAGAGCTCTACTCTTGGCAGATGTCCTCGATGGAGGGGAGAGCTCTACTGTTGGCAGATGTCCTCGATGGTGGGGAGAGCTCCATTCTTGGCAGATGTCCTAGATTGTGCGGAGAGCTTATCTCTTGGTAGATATCCTCGATGGTGGGGAGGGCTTTTCTCTTGGCAGATGTCTTCGATGGTGGGGAGAGCTCTACTTTTGGCAGATGTCCTCGATGGTGGGAAGAGCTTTTCTCTTGGTAGATATCCTCGATGGTGGGGAGAGCTTTTCTCTTGGCAGATGACTTCGATGGTGGGGAGAGCTCTTCTTTTGGCAGTTGTCCTCGATGGTGGGGATAGCTGTTCTCTTGGTAGATGTCCTCGTTGGTGGGGAGAGCTCTATTATTGTCGGATGTCCTCGATGGTGGGGAGAGCTTTTCTCTTGGCAGATGTCTTGGATGGTTCGGAGAGCTCTACTTTTGGCAGACGTCCTCGATGGTTTGGAGAGCTTTTCTCTTGGTAGATGTCCTCAATGGTGGGGAGAGCTCTATTATTGGCAGATGTCGTCGATGGTGTGAGAGCTTTTCTCTTGGCAGATCTCCTCGGTGGTGGGGAGAGATCTACCCTTGGCAGATGTCGTCGATGTTGGGGAGAGCTCTACTCTGGGCCCATGTCCTCGATGGTGGGGAGAGCTATTCTCTTGGTAGATGTCCTCGATGGTGGGGAGAGCTGTATTCTTGGCAGATGTCCTCGGTGGTGGGGATAGCTGTTCTCTTGGTAGATGTCCTCGTTGGTGGGGAGAGCTCTATTATTGTCGGATGTCCTCGATGGTGGGGAGAGGTTTTCTCTTGGCAGATGTCTTGGATGGTTCGGAGAGCTCCACTTTGGCAGATGTCCTCGATGGTGGGGAGAGCTCTACTCTTGGCAGATGTCCTCGATAGTGGGGAGAGCTCTGCTCTTGGCAGATGTCCACGATGGTGGGGAGTGCTCTACTCTTGGCAGATCTCCTCGATGGTGGGGAGAGCTCTACCCTTGGCAGATGTCGTCGATGTTGGGGAGAGCTCTACTCTGGGCCCATGTCCTCGATGGTGGGGAGAGCTATTCTCTTGGTAGATGTCCTCTATGGTGGGGAGAGCTTTTCTCTTGGTAAATGACCTCGATGGTGGGGAGAGCTCTACTCTTGGCAGATGTCCTCGATGGTGGGGAATGCTTTTCTTTTGGCAGATGTCCTCGATGGTGGGGAGAGAACATCTCTTGAGAGAAGTCCTCGATGGAGGGGAGAGCTCTACTCTTGGAAGATGTCTTCGATGCTGGGGAGAGCTTTTCTCTTGGTAGATGTCATCGATGGTGGGGCGAGCTCTACTCTTGGCAGATGTCCAGGATTGTGGGGAGACCTCCACTCTTGGCAGATGTCCTCAATGGTGGAGAGAACTTTTCTCTTGATAGATATCCTCGATGGTGGGAGAGCTTTTCTCTTGGTAGATGTCCTCGATGGTGGAGAGAGCTCTACTGTTGGCAGATGTCCTCGACGGTGGGGAGAACTCCACTCTTGGCAGATGCCCTCGATGGTGGGGAGAGCTTTTCTCATGGCAGATGTCTTCTATGGTGGGGAGAGCTCTACTTTTGGCAGATGTCCTCGATGGTGTGGAGAGCTTTCCTCTTGGTACATATACTCGATGGTGGGGAGAGCTCTACTCTTAGCAGATTTCCTCGATGGTGGGGAGAGCTTTTCTCTTGGTAGATGACCTCGATGGTGGGGAGAGCATTACTTTTGGCAGATTTCCTCGAACGTAGGGAGAGTTCTACTCTTGGCAGATATCTTCGATGGTGGTGAGAGCTTTTTTGTTGATAAATGTCCTCGATGGAGCGGAGAGTTCTACACTTGTCAGATGTCAACGATGGTGGGGACAGCTCTACTCTTGGCAGATGTCCTCGATTGTGGGGAGAGCTTTTCTCTTGTCCGATGTCTTCGATGGTGGGGAGAGGTCTACTCTTGGCAGATGTCCTCGATGGTGGGGAGAGCTTTTCGTTCGGTGGATATCCTCGATGGTGGGGAGAGCTTTATTATTGGCAGGTGTCCTCTATGGTGCGTAGATTTTTATTATTGGCAGATGTCCTCGATGGTGGGGAGAGCTTTTCTCTTGGTAGATGTACTCGATGGTGGGGATAACTCTACTCTTAGCAAATGTCCTCGATGGTGGGGAGAGCATTTCTCTTGATGAAGTCCTCGATGGAGGGGAGAGCTCTACTCTTGGAAGATGTCCACGATGGTGGGGAGAGGTTTTCTCTTGGTTGATGTCCTCGATGTTGGGGAGAGCTCTGCTCTTGGCAGTTGTCCTCGATGGTGGGGAGAGCTCTACTCTTGGCAGATGTCCTCGATGGAGGGGAGAGCTCTACTGTTGGCAGATTTCCTCGATGGTGGGGAGAGCTCCATTCTTGGCAGATGTCTTCGATTGTGCGGAGAGCTTATCTCTTGGTAGATATCCTCGATGGTGGGGAGTGCTTTTCTCTTGGCAGACGTCTTCGATGGTGGGGAGAGCTCTTCTTTTGGCAGTTGTCCTCGATGGTGGGGATAGCTGTTCTCTTGGTAGATGTCCTCGTTGGTGGGGAGAGCTCTATTATTGTCGGATGTCCTCGATGGTGGGGAGAGGTTTTCTCTTGGCAGATGTCTTGGATGGTTCGGAGAGCTCTACTTTTGGCAGATGTCCTCGATAGTGGGGAGAGCTTTTCTCTTGGTAGACGTCCTCAATGGTGGGGAGAGCTCTACTCTTGGCAGATGTCCTCGATGGTGGGGAGAGCTTTTCTCTTGGCAGATCTCCTCGATGGTCGGGAGAGCTCTACCCTTGGCAGATGTCGTCGATGTTGGGGAGAGCTCTACTCTGGGCCCATGTCCTCGATGGTGGGGAGAGCTATTCTCTTGGTAGATGTCCTCTATGGTGGGGAGAGCTTTTCTCTTGGTAGATGTCCTCGATGGTGGAGAGAGCTCTACTGTTGGCAGATGTCCTCGATGGTGGGGAGAGCTCCATTCTTGGCAGATGTCCTCGATGGTGTGGAGAGCTTTTCTCTTGGTAGATATCCTCGATGGCGGGGAGAGCTTTTCTCTTGGCAGGTGTCTTCGATGGTGGGGAGAGCTCTACTTTTCGCAGATATCCTCAGTGGTGGGGAGTGCTTTTCTCTTAGTAGCTGTCCTCGATGGTGGGGAGAGCTCTGCTCTTGGCAGATGTCCTCGATTGTGGGGAGAGCTCCACTCTTGGCAGATGTCCTCGATGGTGGGGAGAGCTTTTCTCTTGGTAGATGTCCTCGATGGTGGGGAGAGCTGTTCTCTTGGCAGATTTTCTATATGGTGGGCAGTGCTCTATTCGTGGCAGATGTCCTCGATGGTGGGGAGAGCTTTTCTCTTGTTAGATTTCCTCGATGGTGTGGAGAGCTCTACTCTTGGCAGATGTCCTCGATGGTGCGTAGAGCTTTACTCTTGGCAGCTATCCTCGATGGTGGGGAGAGCTTTTCGCCTGACGGATGTCTTCGATGGTGGGGACAGGTCTACTCTTGGAATATTTCCTCGATGGTGGGGAGAGAATTCCGCTTGGTGGATGTCCTCGATGGTGGGGAGAGCTCTACACTTGGCAGATGTCCGCGATGGTGGGGAGAGCTTTACTGCTGGTAGATGTCCTCGATGGTGGGGAGAGCTCTACTCTTGTCAGATGTCCTCGATGGTGTGGAGAACTTATCTCCTGGCAGATGTCCTCGATGGTGGGGATAGCTTTTCTCTTGGAAGATGTTCTCGTTGCTGGGGAGAGCTCTACTCTTGGCAGATGTCCATCATTGTGGGGAGATCTATTCTCTTGTTAGATGTCCTCGATGGTGGGGACAGCTTTTCTCTTGGTAGATGTACTCGATGGTGGGGAGAGCTCTGCTCTTGGCAGATGTCCTCGATGGTGGGGAGAGCTCTAATCTTGGCAGATGTCCTCGATGCTGGGCAGAGCTTTTCTCTTTGTAGATGTCTCCGATGGTGGAGGGAGCTCGACTGTTGGCAGATATCCTCGATGGTGGGGAGAGCTTTTCTCTTGGTAGATGTACTCGATGGTGGGGATAGCTCTACTCTTAACAGATGTCTTCGATGTTGGGGAGAGCTCTACACTTGGCAGATGTCCGCGATGGTGGGGAGAACTTTTCTCTTGGTAGATGTCCTCGATGGTGGGGAGAGCTCTACTCTCGGCAGATGTCCTCGATGGTGGGGAGAGCTCTGCTCTGGGCTGATGTTCTCAGTGGTCGGGAAAGCTCTGCTCTTAGCAGATGTCCTCGATGATGGGGAGAGCTGTACTCTTGAAAGACGTCCTCGATGGTGGGGAGACCTCTGCTCTTGGCAGATGTCCACGATGGTGGGCAGAGCTCTACTGTTGGCAGATGTCCTCGATGGTGGGGTGAGCTCTACCCCTGGCAGATGACCTCGACGGTGGGGAGAGCTTTTCTCTTGGTAGATGTCCTTGATGGTGGGGAGAGCTCTACTCTTGGCTGATGTCCTCGATGCTGGGGAGAGCTCTACTATTGGCAGATGTTCTCGATGGTGGGGAGAAATTTTCTCTTGGTACATGTCGTCGATGGTGGGGTGAGCTTTTCACTTGGTAAATGACCTCGATGGTGGGGAGAGCTCTACTCTTGGCAGATGTCCTCGATGGTGGGGAATGCTTTTCTCTTGGTAGATGTGCTCGATGGTGGGGCGAGCTCTACTCTTGGCAGATGTCCAGGATTGTGGGGAGACCTCCACTCTTGGCAGATGTCCTCAATGGTGGGGAGAGCTTTTGTCTTGGTAGATATCCTCGATGGTGGGGAGAGCTTTTCTCTTGGTAGATGTCCTCGATGATGGAGAGAGCTCTACTGTTGGCAGATGTCCTCGATGGTGGGGAGAACTGCACTCTTGGCAGATGCCCTCGATGGTGGGGAGAGCTTTTCTCATGGCAGATGTGTTCGATGGTGGGGAGAGCTCTACTTTTGGGAGAAGTCCTCGATGGAGTGGAGAGCTTTCCTCTTGGTACATATACTCGATGGTGGGGAGAGCTCTACTCTTAGCAGATGTCCTCGATGGTGGGGAGAGCTTTTCTCTTGGCAGATGTTCTGGATGGTGGGGGGAGCTTTTCTCTTGGTAGATGACCTCGATGGTGGGGAGAGCATTACTTTTAGCAGATTTCCTCGATCGTAGGGAGAGTTCTACTCTTGGCAGATATCTTCGATGGTGGTGAGAGCTTTTCTGTTGATAAATGTCCTCGATGGTGCGGAGAGTTCAACACTTGTCAGATGTCCACGATGGTGGGGAGAGCTCTACTCTTGGCAGATGTCCTCGATTGTGGGGAGAGCTTTTCTCTTGTCCGATGTCTTCGATGGTGGGGAGAGGTCTACTCTTGGCAGATGTCCTCGATGGTGGGGAGAGCTTTTCGCTTGGTGGATATCCTCGATGGTGGGGAGAGATTTATTATTGGTAGGTGTCCTCTATGGTGCGGAGATGTTTATTATTGGCAGATGTCCTCGATGGTGGGGAGAGCTTTTCTCTTGGTAGATGTACTCGATGGTGGGGATAACTCTACTCTTAGCAAATGTCCTCGATGATGGGAGGAGCTCTACACTTGGCAGATGTCCTCGATGATGGGGAGAGCTCTACTTTTGGCAGATGTCCTCGATGGTGGGGAGAGCATTTCTCTTGATGAAGTCCTCGATGTTGGGGAGAGCTCTGCTCTTGGCAGTTGTCCTCGATGGTGGGGAGAGCTCTACTCTTGGCAGATGTCCTCGATGGTGGGGAGAGCTCTACTGTTGGCAGATGTCGTCGGTGGTGGGTAGAGCTTTTCTCTTGGTAGATATCCTCGATGGTGGGGAGAGCTTTTCTCTTGGCAGATGACTTCGATGGTGGGGAGAGCTCTTCTTTTGGCAGTTGTCCTCGATGGTGGGGATAGCTGTTCTCTTGGTCGATGTCCTCGTTGGTGTGGAGAGCTCTATTATTGTCGGATGTCCACGATGGTGGGGAGAGCTTTTCTCTTGGCAGATGTCTTGGATGATTTGGAGAGCTCTACTTTTGGCAGATGTCCGCGATGGTGGGGAGACCTTTTCTCTTGGTAGATGTCCTCAATGGTGGGGAGAGCTCTATTATTGGCAGATGTCCTCGATGGTGGGGAGAGCTCTGCTCTTGGCAGGTGTCTTCGATGGTGGGGAGAGCTCTACTTTTCGCAGATATCCTCAGTGGTGGGGAGAGCTTTTCTCTTAGTAGCTGTCCTCGATGGTGGGGAGAGCTCTGCTCTTGGCAGATGTCCTCGATGGTAGGGAGAGCTCTACTCTTGGCAGATGTCCTCGACTGTGGGGAGAGCTCCACTCTTGGCAGATGTCCTCGATGGTGGGGAGAGCTTTTCTCTTGGTAGATGTCCTCGATGGTGGGGAGAGCTGTTCTCTTGGCAGATTTTCTATATGGTGGGCAGTGCTCTATTCGTGGCAGATGTCCTCGATGGTGGGGAGAGCTTTTCTCTTGTTAGATTTCCTCGATGGTGTGGAGAGCTCTACTCTTGGCAGATGTCCTCGATGGTGCGTAGAGCTTTACTCTTGGCAGCTATCCTCGATGGTGGGGAGAGCTTTTCGCCTGACGGATGTCTTCGATGGTGGGGACAGGTCTACTCTTGGAATATTTCCTCGATGGTGGGGAGAGAATTCCGCTTGATGGATGTCCTCGATGGTGGGGAGAGCTCTACACTTGGCAGATGTCCGCGATGGTGGGGAGAGCTTTACTGCTGGTAGATGTCCTCGATGGTGGGGAGAGCTCTACTCTCGGCAGATGTCCTCGATGGTGGGGAGAGCTCTGCTCTGGGCTGATGTTCTCAGTGGTCGGGAAAGCTCTGCTCTTAGCAGATGTCCTCGATGATGGGGAGAGCTGTACTCTTGAAAGACGTCCTCGATGGTGGGGAGACCTCTGCTCTTGGCAGATGTCCAGGATGGTGGGCAGAGCTCTACTGTTGGCAGATGTCCTCGATGGTGGGGAGAGCTCTACCCCTGGCAGATGACCTCGACGGTGGGGAGAGCTTTTCTCTTGGTAGAT
This sequence comes from Mobula birostris, assembly GCF_030028105.1. Classification (NCBI taxonomy): domain Eukaryota; kingdom Metazoa; phylum Chordata; class Chondrichthyes; order Myliobatiformes; family Myliobatidae; genus Mobula; species Mobula birostris. The sequence continues at coordinate 28,582 of NW_027276557.1, read as the reverse complement.
GTCCTTGATGGTGGGGAGAGCTCTACTCTTGGCAGATGTCCTCGATGCTGGGGAGAGCTCTACTGTTGGCAGATGTTCTCGATGGTGGGGAGAAATTTTCTCTTGGTACATGTCGTCGATGGTGGGGTGAGCTTTTCTCTTGGTAGATGACCTCGATGGTGGGGAGAGCTCTACTCTTGGCAGATGTCCTCGATGGTGGGGAATGCTTTTCTCTTGGTAGATGTGCTCGATGGTGGGGCGAGCTCTACTCTTGGCAGATGTCCAGGATTGTGGGGAGACCTCCACTCTTGGCAGATGTCCTCAATGGTGGGGAGAGCTTTTGTCTTGGTAGATATCCTCGATGGTGGGGAGAGCTTTTCTCTTGGTAGATGTCCTCGATGATGGAGAGAGCTCTACTGTTGGCAGATGTCCTCGATGGTGGGGAGAACTGCACTCTTGGCAGATGCCCTCGATGGTGGGGAGAGCTTTTCTCATGGCAGATGTGTTCGATGGTGGGGAGAGCTCTACTTTTGGGAGATGTTCTCGATGGAGTGGAGAGCTTTCCTCTTGGTACATATACTCGATGGTGGGGAGAGCTCTACTCTTAGCAGATGTCCTCGATGGTGGGGAGAGCTTTTCTCTTGGCAGATGTTCTGGATGGTGGGGGGAGCTTTTCTCTTGGTAGATGACCTCGATGGTGGGGAGAGCATTACTTTTAGCAGATTTCCTCGATCGTAGGGAGAGTTCTACTCTTGGCAGATATCTTCGATGGTGGTGAGAGCTTTTCTGTTGATAAATGTCCTCGATGGTGCGGAGAGTTCAACACTTGTCAGATGTCCACGATGGTGGGGAGAGCTCTACTCTTGGCAGATGTCCTCGATTGTGGGGAGAGCTTTTCTCTTGTCCGATGTCTTCGATGGTGGGGAGAGGTCTACTCTTGGCAGATTTCCTCGATGGTGGGGAGAGCTTTTCGCTTGGTGGATATCCTCGATGGTGGGGAGAGATGTATTATTGGTAGGTGTCCTCTATGGTGCGGAGATGTTTATTATTGGCAGATGTCCTCGATGGTGGGGAGAGCTTTTCTCTTGGTAGATGTACTCGATGGTGGGGATAACTCTACTCTTAGCAAATGTCCTCGATGATGGGAGGAGCTCTACACTTGGCAGATGTCCTCGATGATGGGGAGAGCTCTACTTTTGGCAGATGTCCTCGATGGTGGGGAGAGCATTTCTCTTGATGAAGTCCTCGATGTTGGGGAGAGCTCTGCTCTTGGCAGTTGTCCTCGATGGTGGGGAGAGCTCTACTCTTGGCAGATGTCCTCGATGGTGGGGAGAGCTCTACTGTTGGCAGATGTCGTCGGTGGTGGGTAGAGCTTTTCTCTTGGTAGATATCCTCGATGGTGGGGAGAGCTTTTCTCTTGGCAGATGACTTCGATGGTGGGGAGAGCTCTTCTTTTGGCAGTTGTCCTCGATGGTGGGGATAGCTGTTCTCTTGGTCGATGTCCTCGTTGGTGTGGAGAGCTCTATTATTGTCGGATGTCCACGATGGTGGGGAGAGCTTTTCTCTTGGCAGATGTCTTGGATGATTTGGAGAGCTCTACTTTTGGCAGATGTCCGCGATGGTGGGGAGACCTTTTCTCTTGGTAGATGTCCTCAATGGTGGGGAGAGCTCTATTATTGGCAGATGTCCTCGATGGTGGGGAGAGCTCTGCTCTTGGCAGGTGTCTTCGATGGTGGGGAGAGCTCTACTTTTCGCAGATATCCTCAGTGGTGGGGAGAGCTTTTCTCTTAGTAGCTGTCCTCGATGGTGGGGAGAGCTCTGCTCTTGGCAGATGTCCTCGATGGTAGGGAGAGCTCTACTCTTGGCAGATGTCCTCGACTGTGGGGAGAGCTCCACTCTTGGCAGATGTCCTCGATGGTGGGGAGAGCTTTTCTCTTGGTAGATGTCCTCGATGGTGGGGAGAGCTGTTCTCTTGGCAGATTTTCTATATGGTGGGCAGTGCTCTATTCGTGGCAGATGTCCTCGATGGTGGGGAGAGCTTTTCTCTTGTTAGATTTCCTCGATGGTGTGGAGAGCTCTACTCTTGGCAGATGTCCTCGATGGTGCGTAGAGCTTTACTCTTGGCAGCTATCCTCGATGGTGGGGAGAGCTTTTCGCCTGACGGATGTCTTCGATGGTGGGGACAGGTCTACTCTTGGAATATTTCCTCGATGGTGGGGAGAGAATTCCGCTTGATGGATGTCCTCGATGGTGGGGAGAGCTCTACACTTGGCAGATGTCCGCGATGGTGGGGAGAGCTTTACTGCTGGTAGATATCCTCGATGGTGGGGAGAGCTCTACTCTCGGCAGATGTCCTCGATGGTGGGGAGAGCTCTGCTCTGGGCTGATGTTCTCAGTGGTCGGGAAAGCTCTGCTCTTAGCAGATGTCCTCGATGATGGGGAGAGCTGTACTCTTGAAAGACGTCCTCGATGGTGGGGAGACCTCTGCTCTTGGCAGATGTCCACGATGGTGGGCAGAGCTCTACTGTTGGCAGATGTCCTCGATGGTGGGGAGAGCTCTACCCCTGGCAGATGACCTCGACGGTGGGGAGAGCTTTTCTCTTGGTAGATGTCCTTGATGGTGGGGAGAGCTCTACTCTTGGCAGATGTCCTCGATGCTGGGGAGAGCTCTACTGTTGGCAGATGTTCTCGATGGTGGGGAGAAATTTTCTCTTGGTACATGTCGTCGATGGTGGGGTGAGCTTTTCTCTTGGTAGATGACCTCGATGGTGGGGAGAGCTCTACTCTTGGCAGATGTCCTCGATGGTGGGGAATGCTTTTCTCTTGGTAGATGTGCTCGATGGTGGGGCGAGCTCTACTCTTGGCAGATGTCCAGGATTGTGGGGAGACCTCCACTCTTGGCAGATGTCCTCAATGGTGGGGAGAGCTTTTGTCTTGGTAGATATCCTCGATGGTGGGGAGAGCTTTTCTCTTGGTAGATGTCCTCGATGATGGAGAGAGCTCTACTGTTGGCAGATGTCCTCGATGGTGGGGAGAACTGCACTCTTGGCAGATGCCCTCGATGGTTGGGAGAGCTTTTCTCATGGCAGATGTGTTCGATGGTGGGGAGAGCTCTACTTTTGGGAGATGTCCTCGATGGAGTGGAGAGCTTTCCTCTTGGTACATATACTCGATGGTGGGGAGAGCTCTACTCTTAGCAGATGTCCTCGATGGTGGGGAGAGCTTTTCTCTTGGCAGATGTTCTGGATGGTGGGGGGAGCTTTTCTCTTGGTAGATGACCTCGATGGTGGGGAGAGCATTACTTTTAGCAGATTTCCTCGATCGTAGGGAGAGTTCTACTCTTGGCAGATATCTTCGATGGTGGTGAGAGCTTTTCTGTTGATAAATGTCCTCGATGGTGGGGAGAGGTCTACTCTTGGCAGATGTCCTCGATTGTGGGGAGAGCTTTTCTCTTGTCCGATGTCTTCGATGGTGGGGAGAGGTCTACTCTTGGCAGATGTCCTCGATGGTGGGGAGAGCTTTTCGCTTGGTGGATATCCTCGATGGTGGGGAGAGATTTATTATTGGTAGGTGTCCTCTATGGTGCGGAGATGTTTATTATTGGCAGATGTCCTCGATGGTGGGGAGAGCTTTTCTCTTGGTAGATGTACTCGATGGTGGGGATAACTCTACTCTTAGCAAATGTCCTCGATGATGGGAGGAGCTCCACACTTGGCAGATGTCCTCGATGATGGGGAGAGCTCTACTTTTGGCAGTTGTCCTCGATGGTGGGGAGAGCTCTACTCTTGGCAGATGTCCTCGATGGAGGGGAGAGCTCTACTGTTGGCAGATGTCGTCGGTGGTGGGTAGAGCTTTTCTCTTGGTAGATATCCTCGATGGTGGGGAGAGCTTTTCTCTTGGCAGATGACTTCGATGGTGGGGAGAGCTCTTCTTTTGGCAGTTGTCCTCGATGGTGGGGATAGCTGTTCTCTTGGTCGATGTCCTCGTTGGTGTGGAGAGCTCTATTATTGTCGGATGTCCACGATGGTGGGGAGAGCTTTTCTCTTGGCAGATGTCTTGGATGATTTGGAGAGCTCTACTTTTGGCAGATGTCCGCGATGGTGGGGAGACCTTTTCTCTTGGTAGATGTCCTCAATGGTGGGGAGAGCTCTATTATTGGCAGATGTCCTCGATGGTGGGGAGAGCTCTGCTCTTGGCAGATGTCCACGATGGTGGGGAGTGCTCTACTCTTGGCAGATGTCCTCGATGGTGGGGAGAGCTTTTCTCTTGGCAGATCTCCTCGATGGTGGGGAGAGCTCTACCCTTGGCAGATGTCGTCGATGTTGGGGAGAGCTCTACTCTGGGCCCATGTCCTCGATGGTGGGGAGAGCTATTCTCTTGGTAGACGTCCTCGATGGTGGGGAGAGCCTTTCTCTTGGTAGATGTCGTCGATGGTGGGGAGAGCTCTATTCCTGGCAGATGTCCTCGGTGGTGGGGAATACTCTACTCTTGGCAGATGTCCTGGATGGTGGGAGGAGCTTTTCTCTTGGTAGATATCATCGATGGTGGGAGAGCTCTACTCTTTTCAGATGGCCTCGATTGTAGAGAGAGCTTTTCTCTTGGTACATGTCCTCGATTGTGTGGATAGCTCTACTCTTAGCAGATGTCCTCGATGGTGGGGAGAGCTCTTCTCTTGGCAGATGTCCTCGATGGTGGGGAGAGCTCTAGTCTTGGCAGATGTCCTCGATTGAGGAGAGAGCTTTTCTCTTGGTAGATGTCCTCGATGGTGGGGAGATCTTTCCTCTTGGCAGATTTCCTTGATGGTGGGGAGTGCTCTATTCTTGGCAGATGTCTTCAGTGGTGGGGAGAGCTTTTCTCTTGGCAGATGTTCTCGATGGAGGGAGGAGCTTTTCTCGTGGTAGATGACCTCGATGGTGGGGAGAGCATTACTCTTGGCAGGTTTCCTCGATCGTGGGGAGAGCTCTACTCTTGGCAGATATCTTCGATGGTGGTGAGAGCTTTTCTGTTGGTAAATGTCCTCGATGGTGCGGAGAGTTCCACATTTGTTAGATGTCCACGATGGTGGGGAGAGCTCTACTCTTGGCAGATGTCCTCGATGATGGGGAGAGCTCTACTTTTGGCAGATGTCCTCGATGGTGGGGAGAGCATTTCTCTTGATGAAGTCCTCGATGTTGGGGAGAGCTCTGCTCTTGGCAGTTGTCCTCGATGGTGGGGAGAGCTCTACTCTTGGCAGATGTCCTCGATGGAGGGGGGAGCTCTACTGTTGGCAGATGTCGTCGATGGTGGGTAGAGCTTTTCTCTTGGTAGATATCCTCGATGGTGGGGAGAGCTTTTCTCTTGGCAGATGACTTCGATGGTGGGGAGAGCTCTTCTTTTGGCAGTTGTCCTCGATGGTGGGGATAGCTGTTCTCTTGGTCGATGTCCTCGTTGGTGTGGAGAGCTCTATTATCGTCGGATGTCCACGATGGTGGGGAGAGCTTTTCTCTTGGCAGATATCTTGGATGATTTGGAGAGCTCTACTTTTGGCAGATGTCCGCGATGGTGGGGAGACCTTTTCTCTTGGTAGATGTCCTCAATGGTGGGGAGAGCTCTATTATTGGCAGATGTCCTCGATGGTGGGGAGAGCTCTGCTCTTGGCAGATCTCCTCGATGGTGGGGAGAGCTCTACCCTTGGCAGATGTCGTCGATGTTGGGGAGAGCTCTTCTCTGGGCCCATGTCCTCGTTGGTGGGGAGAGCTATTCTCTTGGTAGACGTCCTCGATGGTGGGGAGAGCCTTTCTCTTGGTAGATGTCGTCGATGGTGGGGAGAGCTCTATTCCTGGAAGATGTCCACGGTCGTGGGGAATACTCTACTCTTGGCAGATGTCCTCGATGGTGGGAGGAGCTTTTCTCTTGGTAGATCTCATCGATGGTGGGAGAGCTCTACTCTTTTCAGATGGCCTCGATTGTAGAGAGAGCTTTTCTCTTGGTACATGTCCTCGATGGTGTGGATAGCTCTACTCTTAGCAGATGTCCTCGATGGTGGGGAGAGCTCTACTCTTGGCAGATGTCCTCGATTGAGGAGAGAGCTTTTCTCTTGGTAGATGTCCTCGATGGTGGGGAGATCTTTCCTCTTGGCAGATTTCCTTGATGGTGGGGAGTGCTCTATTCTTGGCAGATGTCTTCAATGGTGGGGAGAGCTTTTCTCTTGGCAGATGTTCTCGATGGAGGGAGGAGCTTTTCTCTTGGCAGATGACCTCGATGGTGGGGAGAGCATTACTCTTGGCAGATTTCCTCGATCGTGGGGAGAGCTCTACTCTTGGCAGATATCTTCGATGGTGGTGAGAGCTTTTCTGTTGGTAAATGTCCTCGATGGTGCAGAGAGTTCTACATTTGTTAGATGTCCACGATGGTGGGGAGAGCTCTACTCTTGGCAGATGTCCTCGACGGTGGGGAGAGCTTTTCTCTTGGTAGATATCCTCGATGGTGGAGAGAGCTTTACTCTTGGCAGATGTCTTCGATGCTGCGGAGAGTTCTACACTTGTTAGATGTCCACGATGGAGGGGAGAGCTCTACTGTTGGCAGATGTCGTCGATGGTGGGAAGAGCTTTTCTCTTGGTAGATATCCTCGATGGTGGGGAGAGCTTTTCTCTTGGCAGATGACTTCGATGGTGGGGAGAGCTCTTCTTTTGGCAGTTGTCCTCGATGGTGGGGATAGCTGTTCTCTTGGTCGATGTCCTCGTTGGTGTGGAGAGCTCTATTATTGTCGGATGTCCACGATGGTGGGGAGAGCTTTTCTCTTGGCAGATGTCTTGGATGATTTGGAGAGCTCTACTTTTGGCAGATGTCCGCGATGGTGGGGAGACCTTTTCTCTTGGTAGATGTCCTCAATGGTGGGGAGAGCTCTATTATTGGCAGATGTCCTCGATGGTGGGGAGAGCTCTGCTCTTGGCAGATGTCCACGATGGTGGGGAGTGCTCTACTCTTGGCAGATGTCCTCGATGGTGGGGAGAGCTTTTCTCTTGGCAGATCTCCTCGATGGTGGGGAGAGCTCTACCCTTGGCAGATGTCGTCGATGTTGGGGAGAGCTCTACTCTGGGCCCATGTCCTCGATGGTGGGGAGAGCTATTCTCTTGGTAGACGTCCTCGATGGTGGGGAGAGCCTTTCTCTTGGTAGATGTCGTCGATGGTGGGGAGAGCTCTATTCCTGGCAGATGTCCTCCGTGGTGGGGAATACTCTACTCTTGGCAGATGTCCTGGATGGTGGGAGGAGCTTTTCTCTTGGTAGATATCATCGATGGTGGGAGAGCTCTACTCTTTTCAGATGGCCTCGATTGTAGAGAGAGCTTTTCTCTTGGTACATGTCCTCGATGGTGTGGATAGCTCTACTCTAAGCAGATGTCCTCGATGGTGGGGAGAGCTCTACTCTTGGCAGATGTCCTCGATGGTGGGGAGAGCTCTACTCTTGGCAGATGTCCTCGATTGAGGAGAGAGCTTTTCCCTTGGCAGATGTTCTCGTTGGAGGGAGGAGCTTTTCTCTTGGTAGATGACCTCGATGGTGGGGAGAGCATTACTCTTGGCAGATTTCCTCGATCGTGGGGAGAGCTCTACTCTTGGCAGATATCTTCGATGGTGGTGAGAGCTTTTCTGTTGGTAAATGTCCTCGATGGTGCCAAGAGTTCTACATTTGTTAGATGTCCACGATGGTGGGGAGAGCTCTACTCTTGGCAGATGTCCTCGACGGTGGGGAGAGCTTTTCTCTTGGCAGATTTCCTTGCTGGTGGGGAGTGCTCTATTCTTGGCAGATGTCTTCAATGGTGGGGAGAGCTTTTCTCTTGGCAGATGTTCTCGATGGAGGGAGGAGCTTTTCTCTTGGTAGATGACCTCGATGGTGGGGAGAGCATTACTCTTGGCAGATTTCCTCGATCGTGGGGAGAGCTCTACTCTTGGCAGATATCTTCGATGGTGGTGAGAGCTTTTCTGTTGGTAAATGTCCTCGATGGTGCGGAGAGTTCCACATTTGTTAGATGTCCACGATGGTGGGGAGAGCTCTACTCTTGGCAGATGTCCTCGATGATGGGGAGAGCTCTACTTTTGGCAGATGTCCTCGATGGTGGGGAGAGCATTTCTCTTGATGAAGTCCTCGATGTTGGGGAGAGCTCTGCTCTTGGCAGTTGTCCTCGATGGTGGGGAGAGCTCTACTCTTGGCAGATGTCCTCGATGGAGGGGGGAGCTCTACTGTTGGCAGATGTCGTCGATGGTGGGTAGAGCTTTTCTCTTGGTAGATATCCTCGATGGTGGGGAGAGCTTTTCTCTTGGCAGATGACTTCGATGGTGGGGAGAGCTCTTCTTTTGGCAGTTGTCCTCGATGGTGGGGATAGCTGTTCTCTTGGTCGATGTCCTCGTTGGTGTGGAGAGCTCTATTATCGTCGGATGTCCACGATGGTGGGGAGAGCTTTTCTCTTGGCAGATATCTTGGATGATTTGGAGAGCTCTACTTTTGGCAGATGTCCGCGATGGTGGGGAGACCTTTTCTCTTGGTAGATGTCCTCAATGGTGGGGAGAGCTCTATTATTGGCAGATGTCCTCGATGGTGGGGAGAGCTCTGCTCTTGGCAGATGTCCACGATGGTGGGGAGTGCTCTACTCTTGGCAGATGTCCTCGATGGTGGGGAGAGCTTTTCTCTTGGCAGATCTCCTCGATGGTGGGGAGAGCTCTACCCTTGGCAGATGTCGTCGATGTTGGGGAGAGCTCTTCTCTGGGCCCATGTCCTCGTTGGTGGGGAGAGCTATTCTCTTGGTAGACGTCCTCGATGGTGGGGAGAGCCTTTCTCTTGGTAGATGTCGTCGATGGTGGGGAGAGCTCTATTCCTGGCAGATGTCCTCGGTCGTGGGGAATACTCTACTCTTGGCAGATGTCCTCGATGGTGGGAGGAGCTTTTCTCTTGGTAGATCTCATCGATGGTGGGAGAGCTCTACTCTTTTCAGATGGCCTCGATTGTAGAGAGAGCTTTTCTCTTGGTACATGTCCTCGATGGTGTGGATAGCTCTACTCTTAGCAGATGTCCTCGATGGTGGGGAGAGCTCTACTCTTGGCAGATGTCCTCGATTGAGGAGAGAGCTTTTCTCTTGGTAGATGTCCTCGATGGTGGGGAGATCTTTCCTCTTGGCAGATTTCCTTGATGGTGGGGAGTGCTCTATTCTTGGCAGATGTCTTCAATGGTGGGGAGAGCTTTTCTCTTGGCAGATGTTCTCGATGGAGGGAGGAGCTTTTCTCTTGGTAGATGACCTCGATGGTGGGGAGAGCATTACTCTTGGCAGATTTCCTCGATCGTGGGGAGAGCTCTACTCTTGGCAGATATCTTCGATGGTGGTGAGAGCTTTTCTGTTGGTAAATGTCCTCGATGGTGCGGAGAGTTCTACATTTGTTAGATGTCCACGATGGTGGGGAGAGCTCTACTCTTGGCAGATGTCCTCGACGGTGGGGAGAGCTTTTCTCTTGGTAGATATCCTCGATGGTGGAGAGAGCTTTACTCTTGGCAGATGTCTTCGATGCTGCGGAGAGTTCTACACTTGGTAGATGTCCACGATGGAGGGGAGAGCTCTACTGTTGGCAGATGTCGTCGATGGTGGGAAGAGCTTTTCTCTTGGTAGATATCCTCGATGGTGGGGAGAGCTTTTCTCTTGGCAGATGACATCGATGGTGGGGAGAGCTCTTCTTTTGGCAGTTGTCCTCGATGGTGGGGATAGCTGTTCTCTTGGTCGATGTCCTCGTTGGTGTGGAGAGCTCTATTATTGTCGGATGTCCACGATGGTGGGGAGAGCTTTTCTCTTGGCAGATGTCTTGGATGATTTGGAGAGCTCTACTTTTGGCAGATGTCCGCGATGGTGGGGAGACCTTTTCTCTTGGTAGATGTCCTCAATGGTGGGGAGAGCTCTATTATTGGCAGATGTCCTCGATGGTGGGGAGAGCTCTGCTCTTGGCAGATGTCCACGATGGTGGGGAGTGCTCTACTCTTGGCAGATGTCCTCGATGGTGGGGAGAGCTTTTCTCTTGGCAGATCTCCTCGATGGTGGGGAGAGCTCTACCCTTGGCAGATGTCGTCGATGTTGGGGAGAGCTCTACTCTGGGCCCATGTCCTCAATGGTGGGGAGAGCTATTCTCTTGGTAGACGTCCTCGATGGTGGGGAGAGCCTTTCTCTTGGTAGATGTCGTCGATGGTGGGGAGAGCTCTATTCCTGGCAGATGTCCTCCGTGGTGGGGAATACTCTACTCTTGGCAGATGTCCTCGATGGTGGGAGGAGCTTTTCTCTTGGTAGATATCATCGATGGTGGGAGAGCTCTACACTTTTCAGATGGCCTCGATTGTAGAGAGAGATTTTCTCTTGGTACATGTCCTCGATGGTGTGGATAGCTCTACTCTAAGCAGATGTCCTCGATGGTGGGGAGAGCTCTACTCTTGGCAGATGTCCTCGATGGTGGGGAGAGCTCTACTCTTGGCAGATGTCCTCGATTGAGGAGAGAGCTTTTCTCTTGGCAGATGTTCTCGTTGGAGGGAGGAGCTTTTCTCTTGGTAGATGACCTCGATGGTGGGGAGAGCATTACTCTTGGCAGATTTCCTCGATCGTGGGGAGAGCTCTACTCTTGGCAGATATCTTCGATGGTGGTGAGAGCTTTTCTGTTGGTAAATGTCCTCGATGGTGCCAAGAGTTCTACATTTGTTAGATGTCCACGATGGTGGGGAGAGCTCTACTCTTGGCAGATGTCCTCGACGGTGGGGAGAGCTTTTCTCTTGGCAGATTTCCTTGCTGGTGGGGAGTGCTCTATTCTTGGCAGATGTCTTCAATGGTGGGGAGAGCTTTTCTCTTGGCAGATGTTCTCGATGGAGGGAGGAGCTTTTCTCTTGGTAGATGACCTCGATGGTGGGGAGAGCATTACTCTTGGCAGATTTCCTCGATCGTGGGGAGAGCTCTACTCTTGGCAGATATCTTCGATGGTGGTGAGAGCTTTTCTGTTGGTAAATGTCCTCGATGGTGCGGAGAGTTCTACATTTGTTAGATGTCCACGATGGTGGGGAGAGCTCTACTCTTGGCAGATGTCCTCGACGGTGGGGAGAGCTTTTCTCTTGGTAGATATCCTCGATGGTGGAGAGAGCTTTACTCTTGGCAGATGTCTTCGATGGTGCGGAGAGTTCTACACTTGTTAGATGTCCACGATGGTGGGGAGAGCTCTACTCTTGGCAGATGTCCTCGACGGTGGGGAGAGCTTTTCTCTTGGTAGATATCCTCGATGGTGGAGAGAGCTTTACTCTTGGCAGATGTCTTCGATGGTGCGGAGAGTTCTACACTTGTTAGATGTCCACGATGGTGGGGAGAGCTCTACTCTCGGCAGCTGTTCTCGATGGTGGGGAGAGCTTTTCTCTTGGCCGATGACTTCGATGGTGGGGAGAGGTATACTCTTGGCAGATGTCCTCGATGGTGGGGAGAGCATTTCTCTTGACGAAGCCCTCGATGGAGGGGAGAGCTCTACTCTTGGAAGATGTCCACGGTGTTGGGGAGAGGTTTTCTCTTGGTAGATGTCCTCGATGTTGGGGAGAGCTCTGGTCTTGGCAGTTGTCCTCGATGGTGGGGAGAGCTCTACTCTTGGCAGGTGTCCTCGATGGTAGGGAGAGCTTTTCTCTTGGTGATGTCCTCGATGGTGGAGAGAGCTCTACTGTTGGCAGATGTCCTCGATGGTGGGGAGAGCTCCATTCTTGGCAGATGTCCTCGATTTTGTGGAGAGTTTATCTCTTGGCAGATATCCTCGATGGTGGGGAGGGCGTTTCTCTTGGCAGATGTCTTCTATGGTGGGAAGAGCTCTACTTCTGGCAGATGTCCTCGATGGTGGTGAGAGCTTTTCTCTTGGTAGATGTCCTCGAAGGTGGGGGGAGCTTTTCTCTTGGTAGATATCCTCGATGGTGGGGAGAGTTCTACTCTTTTCAGATGTCCTCGATTGTAGAGAGAGCTTTTCTCTTGGTACATGTCCTCGATGGTGAGGATAGCTCTACTCTTAGCAGATGTCCACGATGGTGGGGAGAGCTCTACTCTTGGCAGATGTCCTCGACGGTGGGGAGAGCTTTTCTCTTGGCAGATTTCCTTGCTGGTGGGGAGTGCTCTATTCTTGGCAGATGTCTTCAATGGTGGGGAGAGCTTTTCTCTTGGCAGATGTTCTCGATGGAGGGAGGAGCTTTTCTCTTGGTAGATGACCTCGATGGTGGGGAGAGCATTACTCTTGGCAGATTTCCTCGATCGTGGGGAGAGCTCTACTCTTGGCAGATATCTTCGATGGTGGTGAGAGCTTTTCTGTTGGTAAATGTCCTCGATGGTGCGGAGAGTTCTACATTTGTTAGATGTCCACGATGGTGGGGAGAGCTCTACTCTTGGCAGATGTCCTCGACGGTGGGGAGAGCTTTTCTCTTGGTAGATATCCTCGATGGTGGAGAGAGCTTTACTCTTGGCAGATGTCTTCGATGGTGCGGAGAGTTCTACACTTGTTAGATGTCCACGATGGTGGGGAGAGCTCTACTCTTGGCAGATGTCCTCGACGGTGGGGAGAGCTTTTCTCTTGGTAGATATCCTCGATGGTGGAGAGAGCTTTACTCTTGGCAGATGTCTTCGATGGTGCGGAGAGTTCTACACTTGTTAGATGTCCACGATGGTGGGGAGAGCTCTACTCTCGGCAGCTGTTCTCGATGGTGGGGAGAGCTTTTCTCTTGGCCGATGACTTCGATGGTGGGGAGAGGTATACTCTTGGCAGATGTCCTCGATGGTGGGGAGAGCTTTTCACTTGGTGGATATCCTCGATGGTGGGGAGAGCTTTATTATTGGCAGGTACCCTCGATGGTGCGGAGAGCTTTATTATTGGCAGATGTCCTCGATGGTGCGCAGAGCTTTACTCTTGGCAGCTTTCCTCGATGGTGGGGAGACCTTTTCGCTTGACGGATGTCTTCGATGGTGGGGACAGGTCTACTCTTGGCAGATTTCCTCGATGGTGGGGAGAGAATTTCGCTTGGTGGATGTCCTCGATGGAGGGGAGAGGTTTATTATTGTCAGACATCCTCGATGGTGGGGAGAGCTATACACTTGGCAGATGTCCGCGATGGTGGGGAGAGCTTTTCTGCTGGTAGATGTCCTCGATGGTGGGGAGAGCTCTAATCTTGGCAGATGTCCTCGATGGTGGGCAGAACTTTTCTCTTGGTAGATGTCCCTGATGGTGGAGGGAGCTCGACTGTTGGCAGATATCCTCGATGGTGGGGAGAGCTTTTCTCTTGGTAGATGTACTCGATGGTGGGGATAGCTCTACTCTTAACAGATGTCTTCGATGGTGGGGCAGCTCTACACTTGGCAGATGTCCGCGATGGTGTGGAGAACTTTTCTCTTGGTAGATGTCCTCGATGGTGGGGAGAGCTCTACTCTTGGCAGATGTCCTCGATGGTGGGGAGACCTCTACTCTTGGCAGATGTCCTCGATGGTGTGGTGAGCTCTACTATTGGCAGATGTCCTCGATGGTGGGGAGAGTTCTACTCCTGGCAGATGTCCTCGATGGTCGGGAGAGCTATTCTCTTGACAGATGTCCTCGATGTGGGGGAGTGCTTTTCTCTTGGCAGATGTTTCCGATGCGGGGAATAGCTCTACTCTTGGCAGATGTCCTCCATTCTGGAGAGATCTTTTCTCTTGGTACATGTCCTCGATGGTAGGGAGAGATTTTCTCTTGGTAGATGTCCTCGATGGTGGGGAGAGCTCTACTCTTGGCAGATGTACTCGATGGTGCGGAATGCTTTTCTTTTGACAGATGTCCTCGATGCTGGGGAGAGCTTTTCTCTTGGTAGATATCCTCGATGGTGGGGAGAGCTTTTCTCTTGGTAGATGTCCTCGATGGTGGAGAGAGCTCTACTGTTGGCAGATGCTCTCGATGGTGCGGAGAACTCCACTCTTGGCAGATGCCCTCGATGGTGGAGAGAGCTTTTCTCATGGCTGATGTCTTCGATGGTGGGGAGAGCTCTACTTTTGGTAGATGTCCTCGAAGGTGTGGAGATCTTTCCTGTTGGTACATATACTCGATGGTGGGGAGAGCTCTACTCTTGGCAGATGTCCTCGATGGTGGGGAGAGCTCTACTCTTGGCAGTTGTCTTCGATGGTGGGGAGAGCTCCACTCTTAGCAGATGTCCTCGATGGTGGGGAGAGCTTTCCTCTTGGCAGATGTTCTGGATGTTGGGGGGAGCATTTCTCTTGGTAGATGACCTCGATGGTGGGGAGAGCATTACTTTTGGCAGATTTCCTCGATCGTAGGGAGAGTTCTACTCTTGGCAGATATCTTCGATGGTGGTGAGAGCTTTTCTGTTGGTAATTGTCCTCGATGGTGCGGAGAGTTCTACACTGGTCAGATGTCCACGATGGTGGGGAGAGCTCTACTCTTGGCAGATGTCCTCGATTGTGGGGAGAGCATTACTTTTAGCAGATTTCCTCGATCGTAGGGAGAGTTCTACTCTTGGCAGATATCTTCGATGGTGGTGAGAGCTTTTCTGTTGATAAATGTCCTCGATGGTGCGGAGAGTTCAACACTTGTCAGATGTCCACGATGGTGGGGAGAGCTCTACTCTTGGCAGATGTCCTCGATTGTGGGGAGAGCTTTTCTCTTGTCCGATGTCTTCGATGGTGGGGAGAGGTCTACTCTTGGCAGATGTCCTCGATGGTGGGGAGAGCTTTTCGCTTGGTGGATATCCTCGATGGTGGGGAGAGCCTTATTATTGGCAGGTGTCCTCTATGGTGCGGAGAGCTTTATTATTGGCAGATGTCCTCGATGGTGGGGAGAGCTTTTCTCTTGGTAGATGTACTCGATGGTGGGGATAACTCTACTCTTAGCAGATGTCCTCGATGGTGGGGAATGCACTTGACTTGGCAGATGTCCTCGAAGATTGGGAGAGCTCTACTTTTGGCAGATGTCCTCGATGGTGGGGAGAGCTTTTCTCTTGGCAGATGTCCTCGATGGTGGGGAGAGCATTTCTCTTGACGAAGCCCTCGATGGAGGGGAGAGCTCTACTCTTGGAAGATGTCCACGGTGTTGGGGAGAGGTTTTCTCTTGGTAGATGTCCTCGATGTTGGGGAGAGCTCTGGTCTTGGCAGTTGTCCTCGATGGTGGGGAGAGCTCTACTCTTGGCAGGTGTCCTCGATGGTAGGGAGAGCTTTTCTCTTGGTGATGTCCTCGATGGTGGAGAGAGCTCTACTGTTGGCAGATGTCCTCGATGGTGGGGAGAGCTCCATTCTTGGCAGATGTCCTCGATTTTGTGGAGAGTTTATCTCTTGGCAGATATCCTCGATGGTGGGGAGGGCGTTTCTCTTGGCAGATGTCTTCTATGGTGGGAAGAGCTCTACTTCTGGCAGATGTCCTCGATGGTGGTGAGAGCTTTTCTCTTGGTAGATGTCCTCGAAGGTGGGGGGAGCTTTTCTCTTGGTAGATATCCTCGATGGTGGGGAGAGTTCTACTCTTTTCAGATGTCCTCGATTGTAGAGAGAGCTTTTCTCTTGGTACATGTCCTCGATGGTGAGGATAGCTCTACTCTTAGCAGATGTCCACGATGGTGGGGAGAGCTCTACTCTTGGCAGATGTCCTCGACGGTGGGGAGAGCTTTTCTCTTGGCAGATTTCCTTGCTGGTGGGGAGTGCTCTATTCTTGGCAGATGTCTTCAATGGTGGGGAGAGCTTTTCTCTTGGCAGATGTTCTCGATGGAGGGAGGAGCTTTTCTCTTGGTAGATGACCTCGATGGTGGGGAGAGCATTACTCTTGGCAGATTTCCTCGATCGTGGGGAGAGCTCTACTCTTGGCAGATATCTTCGATGGTGGTGAGAGCTTTTCTGTTGGTAAATGTCCTCGATGGTGCGGAGAGTTCTACATTTGTTAGATGTCCACGATGGTGGGGAGAGCTCTACTCTTGGCAGATGTCCTCGACGGTGGGGAGAGCTTTTCTCTTGGTAGATATCCTCGATGGTGGAGAGAGCTTTACTCTTGGCAGATGTCTTCGATGGTGCGGAGAGTTCTACACTTGTTAGATGTCCACGATGGTGGGGAGAGCTCTACTCTTGGCAGATGTCCTCGACGGTGGGGAGAGCTTTTCTCTTGGTAGATATCCTCGATGGTGGAGAGAGCTTTACTCTTGGCAGATGTCTTCGATGGTGCGGAGAGTTCTACACTTGTTAGATGTCCACGATGGTGGGGAGAGCTCTACTCTCGGCAGCTGTTCTCGATGGTGGGGAGAGCTTTTCTCTTGGCCGATGACTTCGATGGTGGGGAGAGGTATACTCTTGGCAGATGTCCTCGATGGTGGGGAGAGCTTTTCACTTGGTGGATATCCTCGATGGTGGGGAGAGCTTTATTATTGGCAGGTACCCTCGATGGTGCGGAGAGCTTTATTATTGGCAGATGTCCTCGATGGTGCGCAGAGCTTTACTCTTGGCAGCTTTCCTCGATGGTGGGGAGACCTTTTCGCTTGACGGATGTCTTCGATGGTGGGGACAGGTCTACTCTTGGCAGATTTCCTCGATGGTGGGGAGAGAATTTCGCTTGGTGGATGTCCTCGATGGAGGGGAGAGGTTTATTATTGTCAGACATCCTCGATGGTGGGGAGAGCTATACACTTGGCAGATGTCCGCGATGGTGGGGAGAGCTTTTCTGCTGGTAGATGTCCTCGATGGTGGGGAGAGCTCTAATCTTGGCAGATGTCCTCGATGGTGGGCAGAACTTTTCTCTTGGTAGATGTCCCTGATGGTGGAGGGAGCTCGACTGTTGGCAGATATCCTCGATGGTGGGGAGAGCTTTTCTCTTGGTAGATGTACTCGATGGTGGGGATAGCTCTACTCTTAACAGATGTCTTCGATGGTGGGGCAGCTCTACACTTGGCAGATGTCCGCGATGGTGTGGAGAACTTTTCTCTTGGTAGATGTCCTCGATGGTGGGGAGAGCTCTACTCTTGGCAGATGTCCTCGATGGTGGGGAGACCTCTACTCTTGGCAGATGTCCTCGATGGTGTGGTGAGCTCTACTATTGGCAGATGTCCTCGATGGTGGGGAGAGTTCTACTCCTGGCAGATGTCCTCGATGGTCGGGAGAGCTATTCTCTTGACAGATGTCCTCGATGTGGGGGAGTGCTTTTCTCTTGGCAGATGTTTCCGATGCGGGGAATAGCTCTACTCTTGGCAGATGTCCTCCATTCTGGAGAGATCTTTTCTCTTGGTACATGTCCTCGATGGTAGGGAGAGATTTTCTCTTGGTAGATGTCCTCGATGGTGGGGAGAGCTCTACTCTTGGCAGATGTACTCGATGGTGCGGAATGCTTTTCTTTTGACAGATGTCCTCGATGCTGGGGAGAGCTTTTCTCTTGGTAGATATCCTCGATGGTGGGGAGAGCTTTTCTCTTGGTAGATGTCCTCGATGGTGGAGAGAGCTCTACTGTTGGCAGATGCTCTCGATGGTGCGGAGAACTCCACTCTTGGCAGATGCCCTCGATGGTGGAGAGAGCTTTTCTCATGGCTGATGTCTTCGATGGTGGGGAGAGCTCTACTTTTGGTAGATGTCCTCGAAGGTGTGGAGATCTTTCCTGTTGGTACATATACTCGATGGTGGGGAGAGCTCTACTCTTGGCAGATGTCCTCGATGGTGGGGAGAGCTCTACTCTTGGCAGTTGTCTTCGATGGTGGGGAGAGCTCCACTCTTAGCAGATGTCCTCGATGGTGGGGAGAGCTTTCCTCTTGGCAGATGTTCTGGATGTTGGGGGGAGCATTTCTCTTGGTAGATGACCTCGATGGTGGGGAGAGCATTACTTTTGGCAGATTTCCTCGATCGTAGGGAGAGTTCTACTCTTGGCAGATATCTTCGATGGTGGTGAGAGCTTTTCTGTTGGTAATTGTCCTCGATGGTGCGGAGAGTTCTACACTGGTCAGATGTCCACGATGGTGGGGAGAGCTCTACTCTTGGCAGATGTCCTCGATTGTGGGGAGAGCATTACTTTTAGCAGATTTCCTCGATCGTAGGGAGAGTTCTACTCTTGGCAGATATCTTCGATGGTGGTGAGAGCTTTTCTGTTGATAAATGTCCTCGATGGTGCGGAGAGTTCAACACTTGTCAGATGTCCACGATGGTGGGGAGAGCTCTACTCTTGGCAGATGTCCTCGATTGTGGGGAGAGCTTTTCTCTTGTCCGATGTCTTCGATGGTGGGGAGAGGTCTACTCTTGGCAGATGTCCTCGATGGTGGGGAGAGCTTTTCGCTTGGTGGATATCCTCGATGGTGGGGAGAGCCTTATTATTGGCAGGTGTCCTCTATGGTGCGGAGAGCTTTATTATTGGCAGATGTCCTCGATGGTGGGGAGAGCTTTTCTCTTGGTAGATGTACTCGATGGTGGGGATAACTCTACTCTTAGCAGATGTCCTCGATGGTGGGGAATGCACTTGACTTGGCAGATGTCCTCGAAGATTGGGAGAGCTCTACTTTTGGCAGATGTCCTCGATGGTGGGGAGAGCTTTTCTCTTGGCAGATGTCCTCGATGGTGGGGAGAGCATTTCTCTTGACGAAGCCCTCGATGGAGGGGAGAGCTCTACTCTTGGAAGATGTCCACGGTGTTGGGGAGAGGTTTTCTCTTGGTAGATGTCCTCGATGTTGGGGAGAGCTCTGGTCTTGGCAGTTGTCCTCGATGGTGGGGAGAGCTCTACTCTTGGCAGGTGTCCTCGATGGTAGGGAGAGCTTTTCTCTTGGTGATGTCCTCGATGGTGGAGAGAGCTCTACTGTTGGCAGATGTCCTCGATGGTGGGGAGAGCTCCATTCTTGGCAGATGTCCTCGATTTTGTGGAGAGTTTATCTCTTGGCAGATATCCTCGATGGTGGGGAGGGCGTTTCTCTTGGCAGATGTCTTCTATGGTGGGAAGAGCTCTACTTCTGGCAGATGTCCTCGATGGTGGTGAGAGCTTTTCTCTTGGTAGATGTCCTCGAAGGTGGGGGGAGCTTTTCTCTTGGTAGATATCCTCGATGGTGGGGAGAGTTCTACTCTTTTCAGATGTCCTCGATTGTAGAGAGAGCTTTTCTCTTGGTACATGTCCTCGATGGTGAGGATAGCTCTACTCTTAGCAGATGTCCTCGATGGTGGGGAGAGCTCTGCTCTTGACAGATGCCCTCGGTGGTGGGGAGAGCTCTACTATTGGCAGATGTCCTCGATGGTGGGGAGAGTTCTACTCTTGGCAGATGTCCTCGATGGTGGGGAAAGCTTTTCTCTTGGCAGATGTCCTCGATGGTCGGGAAAGCACTGCTCTTAGCAGATGTCCTCGATGATGGGGAAAGCTCTACTCTTGAAAGATGTCCTCGATGATGGGGAGAGCTCTACTCTTGGCAGATGTCCTCGATTGTGCGGTGAGCTCTACTATTGGCAGATGTCCTCGATGGTGGGGAGAGTTCTACTCTTGGCAGATGTCCTCGATGGTGGGGAGAGCTTTTCTCTTGGCAGATGTCCTCGATGGTCGTGACAGCCATACTCAGGGCAGATGTGCACGATGGGGGGGAGAGCTCTACTCTTGGCAGATGTCCTCGATTGTGGGGAGAGCTTTTCTCTTGTCCGATGTCTTCGATGGTGGGGAGAGGTCTACTCTTGGCAGATGTCCTCGATGGTGGGGAGAGCTTTTCGCTTGGTGGATATCCTCGATGGTGGGGAGAGCCTTATTATTGGCAGGTGTCCTCTATGGTGGGGAGAGCTTTTCTCTTGGTAGATGTACTCGATGGTGGGGATAACTCTACTCTTAGCAGATGTCCTCGATGGTGGGGAATGCTCTACACTTGGCAGATGTCCTCGAAGATTGGGAGAGCTCTACTATTGGCAGATGTCCTCGATGGTGGGGAGAGCTTTTCTCTTGGCAGATGTCCTCGATGGTGGGGAGAGCATTTCTCTTGACGAAGCCCTCGATGGAGGGGAGAGCTCTACTCTTGGAAGATGTCCACGGTGTTGGGGAGAGGTTTTCTCTTGGTAGATGTCCTCGATGTTGGGGAGAGCTCTGGTCTTGGCAGTTGTCCTCGATGGTGGGGAGAGCTCTACTCTTGGCAGGTGTCCTCGATGGTGGGGAGAGCTTTTCTCTTGGTGATGTCCTCGATGGTGGAGAGAGCTCTACTGTTGGCAGATGTCCTCGATGGTGGGGAGAGCTCCATTCTTGGCAGATGTCCTCGATTTTGTGGAGAGTTTATCTCTTGGCAGATATCCTCGATGGTGGGGAGGGCTTTTCTCTTGGCAGATGTCTTCGATGGTGGGAAGAGCTCTACTTTTGGCAGATGTCCTCGATGGTGGGGAGAGCTCTTCTTTTGCCAGTTGTCCCCGATGGTGGGGATAGCTGTTCTCTTGGTAGATGTCCTCGTTGGTGGGGAGAGCTCTATTATTGTCAGATGTCCTCGATGGTGGGGAGAGCTTTTCTCTTGGCAGATGTCTTGGATTGTGGGGAGAGCTCTACTTTTGGTAGATGTCCTCGATGGAGGGGAGAACTTTTCTCTTTGTAGATGTCCTCGATGGTGGGGAGAGCTCTATTATTGGCAGATGTCCTCGATGGTGGGGAGAGCTGTGCTCTTGGCAGATGTCCACGATGGTGGGGAGTGCTCTACTCTTGGCAGATGTCGTCGATGGTGGGGAGAGCTTTTCTCTTGGCAGATCTCCTCGATGGTGGGGAGAGCTCTACTCTTGGCAGATGTCGTCGATGTTGGGGAGAGCTGTACTCTGGGCCAATGTCCTCGATGGTGGGGACAGCTATTCTCTTGGTAGATGTCCTCGATGGTGGGGAGAGCTCTACTCTGGGCAGATGTCTTTGATTGTGGGGAGTTCTCTACTCTTGGCAGATGTCCTCGATTGTGGGGAGAGCCTTTCTCTTGGTAGATGTCCTCGAAGGTGGGGAGAGCTCTATTCTTGGCAGATGTCCTCGGTGGTGGGGAATTCTCTACTCTTGGTAGATGTCCTCGAAGGTGGGGGGAGCTTTTCTCTTGGTAGATATCCTCGATGGTGGGGAGAGTTCTACTCTTTTCAGATGTCCTCGATTGTAGAGAGAGCTTTTCTCTTGGTACATGTCCTCGATGGTGAGGATAGCTCTACTCTTAGCAGATGTCCTCGATGGTGGGGAGAGCTCTGCTCTTGACAGATGTCCTCGGTGGTGGGGAGAGCTCTACTATTGGCAGGTGTCCTCGATAGTGGGGAGAGTTCTACTCTTGGCAGATGTCCTCGATGGTGGGGAAAGCTTTTCTCTTGGCAGATGTCCTCGATGGTCGGGAAAGCACTGCTCTTAGCAGATGTCCTCGATGATGGGGAAAGCTCTACTCTTGAAAGATGTCCTCGATGATGGGGAGAGCTCTACTCTTGGCAGATGTCCTCGATTGTGCGGTGAGCTCTACTATTGGCAGATGTCCTCGATGGTGGGGAGAGTTCAACTCTTGGCAGATGTCCTCGATGGTGGGGAGAGCTTTTCTCTTCGCAGATGTCCTCGATGGTCGTGACAGCCATACTCAGGGCAGATGTGCACGATGGGGGGGAGAGCTTTTCTCTTGGCAGATGTTCTTGATGCGGGGAAGAGCTCTACTCTTGGCAGATGTCCTTCATTGTGGAGAGATCATTTCTCTTGGTAAATGTCCTCGATGGTGGGTAGAGCTTTTCTCTTGGTAGATGTCCTCGATGGTGGGGAGAGCTCTACTCTTGGCAGATGTCCTCGATGGTGGGGAAAGCTTTTCTTTTGGCAGATGTCCTCCATGGAGGGGAGAGCATTTCTCTTTAGAGAAGTCCTCGATGGTGTGGAGAGCTCTAATTTTGGAAGGTATCCTCGATGGTGGGGAGAGCTTTTCTCTTGGTAGATGTCCTCGATGGTGGGGAGAGATCTACTCTTGGCAGATGTCCTCGATGGTGGGGAGAGCTCCACTCTTGGCAGATGTCCTCGATGGTGGGGAGAGCTTTTCTCTTGGTAGATATCTTCGATGGTGGGGTGAGCTCTACTCTTGGCAGATGTCCTCCATGCTGGGGAGAGCTCTACTCTTGGCAGTTGTCCTCGATGGTGGGGAGAGCTCCTGTCATGGCAGATGTCCTGGATGGTGGGGAGAGCTTTTCTCTTGGTAGATATCCTCGATGGTGAGGAGACCATTTCTCTTGGCAGATGTCTTCGATGGTGGGGAGAGCTCTGCTTTTGGCAGCTGTTCTCGATGCTGGGGAGAGCTTTCCTCTTGGCAGATTTCCTTGATGGTGGGGAGTGCTCTATTCTTGGCATATGTCCTCCATGGTGGGGAGAGCTTTTCTCTTGGCAGATGTCCTCGATGGTGGGGAGAGCATTTCTCTTGACGAAGTCCTCGATGGAGGGGAGAGCTCTACTCTTGGAAGATGTCCACGATGGTGGGGAGAGGTTTTCTCTTGGTAGATGTCCTCGATGTTGGGGAGAGCTCTGCTCTTGGCAGTTGTCCTCGATGGTGGGGAGAGCTCTACTCTTGGCAGGTGTCCTGGATGGTGGGGAGAGCTTTTCTCTTGGTAGATGTCCTCGATGGTGGAGAGAGCTCTACTGTTGGCAGATGTCCTCGATGGTGGGGAGAGCTCCATGCTTGGCAGATGTCCTCGATTGTGTGGAGAGCTTATCTATTGGCAGATGTCCTCGATGGTGGGGAGAGCTCCATTCTTGACAGATGTCCTCGATTGTGTGGAGAGCTTATCTCTTGGCAGATATCCTCGATGGTGGGGAGAGTTCTACTCTTGGCAGCTGTCCTCGATGGTGGGGAAAGCTTTTCTCTTGGCAGATGTCCTCGATGGTCGGGAAAGCACTGCTCTTAGCAGATGTCCTCCATGATGGGGAAAGCTCTACTCTTGAAAGATGTCCTCGATGATGGCGAGAGCTCTACTCTTCCCAGATGTCCTCGATGGTGCGGTGAGCTCTACTATTGGCAGATGTCCTCGATGGTGGGGAGAGTTCTACTCTTGGCAGATGTCCATCATTGTGGGGAGATCTTTTCTCTTGGTAGATGTCCTCGATTGTGGGGAGAGCCTTTCTCTTGGTAGATGTCCTCGATGGTGGGGAGAGCTCTATTCTTGGCAGATGTCCTCGGTGGTGGGGAATACTCTACTCTTGGCAGATGTCCTCGATGGTGGGGGGAGCTTTTCTCTTGGTAGATATCCTCGATGGTGGGGAGAGCTCTACTCTTTTCAGATGTCCTCGATTGTAGAGAGAGCTTTTCTCTTGGTACATGTCCTCGATGATGGGGAGAGCTCTACTCTTGGCAGATGTCCTCGATGGTGGGGAGAGCTTTTCTCTTGGCAGATGTCCTCGATGGTCATGACAGCCATACTCTGCGCAGATGTCCTCGGTGGTCGGGAGAGCTCTACTCTTGACAGATGTCCACGATGGGGGGGAGAGCTTTTCTCTTGGCAGATGTTCTCGATGCGGGGAAGAGCTCTACTCTTGGCAGATGTCCTCGATGGTGGGGAAAGCTTTTCTTTTGGCAGATGTCCTCCATGGTGGGGAGAGCATTTCTCTTTAGAGATGTCCTCGATGGTGTGGAGAGCTCTAATCTTGGAAGATGTCCTCGATGGTGGGGAGAGCTTTTCTCTTGGTAGATGTCCTCGCTGGTGGGGAGAGATCTACTCTTGGCAGATGTCCTCGATGGTGGGGAGAGCTCCACTCTTGGCAGATGTCCTCGATGGTGGTGAGAGCTTTTCTCTTGGTAGATATCCTCGATGGTGGGGAGAGCTTTTCTCTTGGTAGATGTCCTCGATGGTGGAGAGAGCTCTACTGTTGGCAGATGTCCTCGATGGAGGGGAGAACTCCACTCTTGGCAGATGCCCTCGATGGTGGGGAGAGCTTTTCTCATGGCTGATGTCTTCGATGGTGGGGAGAGCTCTACTTTTGGTAGATGTCCTCGAAGGTGTGGAGATCTTTCCTGTTGGTACATATACTCGATGGTGGGGAATGCTTTTCTTTTGGCAGATGTCCTCGATGGTGGGAAGAGCATTTCTTTTGAGAGAAGTCCTCGATGGAGGGGAGAGCTCTACTCTTGGAAGATGTCTTCGATGCTGGGGAGAGCTTTTCTCTTGGTAGATGTCATCGATGGTGGGGCGAGCTCTACTCTTGGCAGATGTCCAGGATTGTGGGGAGACCTCCACTCTTGGCAGATGTCCTCAATGGTGGGGAGAGCTTTTCTCTTGGTAGATATCCTCGATGGTGGGGAGAGCTTTTCTCTTGGTAGATGTCCTCGATGGTGGAGAGAGCTCTACTGTTGGCAGATGTCCTCGATGGTGGGGAGAACTCCACTCTTGGCAGATGCCCTCGATGGTGGGGAGAGCTTTTCTCATGGCAGATGTCTTCGATGGTGGGGAGAGCTCTACTTTTGGCAGATGTCCTCGATGGTGTGGAGAGCTTTCCTCTTGGTACATATACTCGATGGTGGGGAGAGCTCTACTCTTAGCAGATGTCCTCGATGGTGGGGAGAGCTTTTCTCTTGGCAGATGTTCTGGATGGTGGGGGTAGCTTTTCTCTTGGCAGATGAGCTCGATGGTGGGGAGAGCATTACTTTTGGCAGATTTCCTCGATCGTTGGGAGAGTTCTACTCTTGGCAGATATCTTCGATGGTGGTGAGAGCTTTTCTGTTGATAAATGTCCTCGATGGTGCGGAGAGTTCTACACTTGTCAGATGTCCACGATGGTGGGGAGAGCTCTACTCTTGTCCGATGTCTTCGATGGTGGGGAGAGGTCTACTCTTGGCAGATGTCCTCGATGGTGGGGGGCGCTTTTCGCTTGGTGGATATCCTCGATGGTGGGGAGAGCTTTATTATTGGCAGGTGTCCTCTATGGTGCGGAGATGTTTATTATTGGCAGATGTCCTCGATGGTGGGGAGAGCTTTTCTCTTGGTAGATGTACTCGATGGTGGGGATAACTCTACTCTTAGCAAATGTCCTCGATGGTGGGGAGAGCCCTACACTTGGCGGATGTCCTCGATGATGAGGAGAGCTCTACTTTTGGCAGATGTCCTCGATGGTGGGTAGAGCATTTCTCTTGATGAAGTCCTCGATGGAGGGGAGAGCTCTACTCTTGGAAGATGTCCACGATGGTGGGGAGAGGTTTTCTCTTGGTTGATGTCCTCGATGTTGGGGAGAGCTCTGCTCTTGGCAGTTGTCCTCGATGGTGGGGAGAGCTCTACTCTTGGCAGATGTCCTCGATGGTGGGGAGAGCTCTAATCTTGGCAGATGTCCTCGATGGTGGGCAGAGCTTTTCTCTTGGTAGATGTCCCCGATGGTGGAGGGAGCTCGACTGTTGGCAGATATCCTCGATGTTGGGGAGAGCTTTTCTCTTGGTAGATGTACTCGATGGTGGGGATAGCTCTACTCTTAACAGATGTCTTCGATGGTGCGGAGAGCTCTACACTTGGCAGATGTCCGCGATGGTGGGGAGAGCTCTGCTCTGGGCTGATGTCCTCAGTGGTCGGGAAAGCTCTGCTCTTCGCAGATGTCCTCGATGATGGGGAGAGCTCTACTCTTGAAAGATGTCCTCGATGGTGGGGAGACCTCTACTCTTGGCAGATGTCCTCGATGGTGGGGTGAGCTCTACTATTGGCAGATGTCCTCGATGGTGGGGAGAGTTCTACTCTTGGCAGATGTCCTCGATGGTGGGGAGAGCTTTTCTCTTGGCAGATGTCTTGGATGGTTGGGAGAGCTCTACGTTTGGCAGATGTCCTCGATGGTGGGGAGAGCTTTTCTCTTGGTAGATGTTCTCAATGGTGGGGAGAGCTCTATTATTGGCAGATGTCCTCGATGGTGGGGAGAGCTCTGCTCTTGGCAGATGTCCTCGATGGTGGGGAGAGCTCTGCTCTTGGCAGATGTCCACGATGGTGTGGAGAGCTCTACTCTTGGCAGATGTCCTCGATGGTGGGGAGAGCTCTACCCCTGGCAGATGTCCACGATGGTGGGGAGTGCTCTACTCTTGGCAGATGTCCTCGATGGTGGGGAGAGCTTTTCTCTTGGCAGATCTCCTCGATGGTGGGGAGAGCTCTACCCTTGGCAGATGTCGTCGATGTTGGGGAGAGCTCTACTCTGGGCCCATGTCCTCGATCGTGGGGAGAGCTATTCTCTTGTTAGATGTCCTCGATGGTGGGGAGAGCTGTATTCTTGGCAGATGTCCTCGGTAGTGGGGAGATCTTTTCTCTTGGTAGATGTCCTCGATGGTGGAGAGAGCTCTACTCTTGGCAGATGTCCTCTATGGTGGGGAGAGCTTTTCTCTTGGTAGATGTCCTCGATGGTGGAGAGAGCTCTACTGTTGTGAGATGTCCTCGATGGTGGGGAGAGCTCCATGCTTGGCAGATGTCCTCGATGGTGTGGAGAGCTTTTCTCTTGGTAGATATCCTCGATGGCGGGGAGAGCTTAACTGTTGGCAGGTGTCTTCGATGGTGGGGAGAGCTCTACTTTTCGCAGATGTCCTCAGTGGTGGGGAGAGCTTTTCTCTTAGTAGCTGTCCTCGATGGTGGGGAGAGCTCTGCTCTTGGGAGATGTCCTCGATTGTAGGGAGAGCTCTACTCTTGGCAGATGTCCTCGATTGCGGGGAGAGCTCCACTCTTGGCAGATGTCCTCGATGGTGGGGAGAGCTGTTCTCTTGGCAGATGAGTTCGATTTTGGGGAGAGCTCTACTTTTGGCAGATGTCCTCGATGGTGGGGAGAGCTCTAATCTTGGCAGATGTCCTCGATGGTGGGCAGAGCTTTTCTCTTGTTAGATGTCCCCGATGGTGGAGGGAGATCGACTGTTGGCAGATATCCTCGATGGTGGGGAGAGCTTTTCTCTTGGTAGATGTACTCGATGGTGGGGATAGCTCTACTCTTAACAGATGTCTTCGATGGTGGGGAGAGCTCTACACTTGGCAGATGTCCGCGATGGTGGGGAGAGCTCTGCTCTGGGCTGATGTCCTCAGTGGTCGGGAAAGCTCTGCTCTTAGCAGATGTCCTCGATGGTGGGGAGACCTCTACTCTTGGCAGATGTCCTCGATGGTGGGGAGAGTTCTACTATTGGCAGATGTCCTCGATGGTGGGGAGAGCTTTTCTCTTGGCAGATGTCTTGGATGGTTGGGAGAGCTCTACTTTTGGCAGATGTCCTCGATGGTGGGGAGAGCTTTTCTCTTGGTAGATGTTCTCAATGGTGGGGAGAGCTCTATTATTGGCAGATGTCCTCGATGGTGGGGAGAGCTTTTCTCTTGGTAGATGTCCTGGATGGTGGGGAGAGCTCTACTCTTGGCAGATGTCCTCGATGCTGGGGAGAGCTCTACTGTTGGCAGATGTTCTCGATGGTGGGGAGAAATTTTCTCTTGGTACATGTCCTCGATGGTGGGGTGAGCTTTTCTCTTGGTAAATGACCTCGATGGTGGGGAGACCTCTACTCTTGGCAGATGTCCTCGATGGTGGGGAGAGTTCTACTATTGGCAGATGTCCTCGATGGTGGGGAGAGCTTTTCTCTTGGCAGATGTCTTGGATGGTTGGGAGAGCTCTACTTTTGGCAGATGTCCTCGATGGTGGGGAGAGCTTTTCTCTTGGTAGATGTTCTCAATGGTGGGGAGAGCTCTATTATTGGCAGATGTCCTCGATGGTGGGGAGAGCTCTGCTCTTGGCAGATGTCCTCGATGGTGGGGAGAGCTCTGCTCTTGGCAGATGTCCACGATGGTGTGGAGAGCTCTACTCTTGGCAGATGTCCTCGATGGTGGGGAGAGCTCTACCCCTGGCAGATGTCCTCGACGGTGGGGAGAGCTTTTCTCTTGGTAGATATCCTTGATGGTGGGGAGAGCTCTACTCTTGGCAGATGTCCTCGATGCTGGGGAGAGCTCTACTGTTGGCAGATGTTCTCGATGGTGGGGAGAAATTTTCTCTTGGTACATGTCCTCGATGGTGGGGTGAGCTTTTCTCTTGGTAAATGACCTCGATGGCGGGGAGAGCTCTACTCTTGGCAGATGTCCTCGATGGTGGGGAATGCTTTTCTTTTGGCAGATGTCCTCGATGGTGGGGAGAGCATTTCTCTTGAGAGAAGTCCTCGATGGAGGGGAGAGCTCTACTCTTGGAAGATGTCTTCGATGCTGGGGAGAGCTTTTCTCTTGGTAGATGTCATCGATGGTGTGGCGAGCTCTACTCTTGGCAGATGTCCAGGATTGTGGGGAGACCTCCACTCTTGGCAGATGTCCTCAATGGTGGGGAGAGCTTTTCTCTTGGTAGATATCCTCGATGGTGGGGAGAGTTTTTCTCTTGGTAGATGTCCTCGATGGTGGAGAGAGCTCTACTGTTGGCAGATGTCCTCGATGGTGGGGAGAACTCCACTCTTGGCAGATGCCCTCGATGGTGGGGAGAGCTTTTCTCATGGCAGATGTCTTCGATGGTGGGGAGAGCTCTACTTTTGGCAGATGTCCTCGATGGTGTGGAGAGCTTTCCTCTTGGTACATATATTCGATGGTGGGGAGAGCTCTACTCTTAGCAGATGTCCTCGATGGTGGGGAGAGCTTTTCTCTTGGCAGATGTTCTGGATGGTGGGGGGAGCTTTTCTCTTGGTAGATGTGCTCGATGGTGGGGAGAGCATTACTTTTGGCAGATT
>NW_027276556.1:0-38086 GCF_030028105.1 Mobula birostris | reverse complement strand
CCGCTCCACTCTTCTCCCCTATCACTACCGCTCCCCTCCTCTCCCCCATCACTATCGCTTCCCTCTTCCCCCTCTATCACTACCGCTCCCCTCTTCTCCCCTATCACTATGACTCTCCTCTTCTCCCCATCACTACCACTCCCCTCTTCTCCCCCATCACTACCGCACCCCTCCTCTCTCCCATCACTACCGCTTCCCTCCTCTCCCCCATCACTACCGCTTCCCTCTTCTCCATCTATTACTACCACTCCCCCTTTCTCACCATCACTACCGCTGCCCTCTTCTCCCTCTATCACTACCGCTCCCTTCTTCTCCCTGTCACTACCGCTCCCCTCTTCTCCCCCGTCACTACCACTCCCACTTTCTCACCATCACTACCGCTCCCCTCTTCTCCCCCATCACTACCACTCCCCTCTTCTCCCCATCACTACCACTCCCCTCTTCTCCCCATCACTACCGCTCCCCTCTTCTCCCCCATCACTACCGCTGCCCTCTTTTCAATCTATCACTACTGCTCCCCTCTTCTCCCCCTCACTACTTCTCTCCTCTCCCCTATCAAAACCGTTACCCTCTTCAAACCGCTCCCCTCTTCTCCCTCTCACTACAGCTCCACTCTTCTCCCCATCACTACGGCTCCCCTCTTCTCCCCATCACTATGACTCCCCTCTTCTCCCCCTTCTCCCCCATCACTACGACTCCCCTCTTCTCCCTCTATCACTACCGCTCCCCACTTCTTCCCTGTCACTACTGCTCCCCTCCTCTGTCTCTATCACTACCACTCCCCTCTTGTCCCCATCACTACTGCTCCCCTCTTCTCCCCATCACTAATGCTCCCCTCTTCTCCCTCTATCTCTACTGCTCCCCTCTTCTCCCCATCCCTACCACTCCCCTCTTCTCCCTCTATCACTACCGCTCCCCACTTCTCCCCTATCACTACCGCTCCCCGCCTCTCCCCCATCACTACCGCTTCCCTCTTCCCCCTCTATCACTACCGCTCCCCTCTTCTCCCTCTATCACTATGACTCTCCTCTTCTCCCCCATCACTACGACTCCCCTCTTCTCCCCATCACTACCACTCCCTTCTTCTCCCCCATCAGTACCGTTGCCCTCTTCTCCATCTATCACTACTGCTCCCCTCTTCTCCCCCTCACTACCACTCCCCTCCTCTTCCCCATCACGACCGCTCCCCCCTTCTCCCCATCACTACCGCTCCCCTCTTCTCCCCTGTCACTACCGCTCCCCTCTTCTCCCTCTGTCACTACTGCTCCCCTCTTCTCCCCTGTCACTAACACTACCGTCTCCTCCCCCATCACTACGACTCCCCTCTTCTCCCCACCACTACCACTCCCCTCTTCTCCCCATCACTACCGCTCCCCTCTTCTCCCCCTCAATACTGCTTCTCTCCTCTCCCCTATCAAAACCGTTCCCCTCTTCAAACTGCTCCCCTCTTCTCCCTCTATCACTACAGCTCCACTCTTCTCCCCATCACTACCACTCCCCTCTTCTCCCTCTCTCACGACCGCTCCACTCTTCTCCCCATCACTACCGCTCCCCCTCTTCTCCCCCATCACTACGACTCCCCTCTTCTCCCTCTATCACTACCGCTCCCCACTTCTTCCCTGTCACTACTGCTCCCCTCCTCTCCCTCTATCACTACCACTCCCCTCTTGTCCCCATCACTACTGCTCCCCTCTTCTCACCATCACTACCGCTCTCCTCTTCTCCCCTATCACTATGACTCCCCTCTTCTCCCCATCACTACTGCTCCCCTCTTCTCCCCCTCAATACTGCTTCTCTCCTCTCCCCTATCAAAACCGTTCCCCTCTTCAAACCGCTCCCCTCTTCTCCGTCTCACTACAGCTCCACTCTTCTCCCCATCACTACCGCTCCCCTCTTCTCCCCATCACTATGACTCCCCTCTTCTCCCCCCTTCTCCCCCATCACTACGACTCCCCTCTTCTCCCTCTATCACTACCGCTCCCCTCTTCTCCCCTATCACTAACAGTACCGTCTCCTCCCCCATCACTACGACTCCCCTCTTCTCCCTCTATCACTACCACTCCCCTCTTGTCCCCATCACTACTGCTCCCCTCTTCTCCCCATCCCTACCACTCCCCTCTTCTCCCCCATCACTACGACTCCCCTCTTCTCCCTCTATCACTACCACTCCCCTCTTGTCCCCATCACTACTGCTCCCCTCTTCTCCCCATCCCTACCACTCCCCTCTTCTCCCCCATCACTACTGCTCCCCTCTTCTCCCTCTACCACTACCGCTCCCCACTTCTCCTCATCACTACTACTCCCCTCTTCTCCCTCTAACACTACTGCTCTCCTCTTCTCCCCCATCACTACCACTCCCCCTTTCTCACCATCACTACCGCTCCCATCTTCTCCCCTATCACTTCCACTTCCCTCTTTTCCTTCTATCACTACTGCTCCCCTTTCTCACCATCACTACCGCTCCCCTCTTCTCCCCTATCACTATGCCTCCCCTCTTCTCCCCATCACTACCACTCCCCTCTTCTCCCCCATCACTACCACTCCCTTCTTCTCCCCCATCAGTACCGCTGCCCTCTTCTCCATCTATCACTACTGCTCCCCTCTTCTCCCCTCTTCTCCCCTCACTACAACTCCCCTCCTCTTCCCCATCACGACCGCTCCCCCCTTCTCCCCATCACTACCGCTCCTCTCTTCTCCCCTGTCACTACCGCTCCCCTCTTCTCCCTCTGTCACTACCGCTCCCCTCTTCTCCCTCTATCACGACCGCTACCCTCTTCTCCCCATCACTACCGCTCCCCTCGTCTCCCTCTAAAACTACCGCTCCCCTATTCTCCCCCAACACTACCGCTACCCTCTTCTCCCCACCACTACCGCTCCCCTCTTCTCCCCATCACTCCCACTGCCCTCTTCTCCATCTATCACTACTGCTCCCCTCTTCTCCCCTCTTCTCCCCCATCACTACCGCTCCCCTCTTCTTCCCTATCAAAACCGCTCCCCTCTTCTCCCTCTATCACTACCGCTACCTTCTTCTCCCTCTCTCACGACCGCTCCACTCTTCTCCCCTATCACTACCGCTCCCCTCCTCTCCCCCATCACTATCGCTTCCCTCTTCCCCCTCTATCACTACCGCTCCCCTCTTCTCCCCCATCACTACAACTGCCCTGTTCTCCCCCATCAGTACCACTGCCCTCTTCTCCATCTATCACTACTGCTCCCCTCTTCTCCCCTCTTCTCCCCCTCACTACCACTCCCCTCCTCTTCCCCATTACTACCCGCTCCCCCCTTCTCCCCATCACTACCGCTCCCCTCTTCTCCCTCTATCACGACCGCTCCCCTCTTCTCCCTCTGTCACTACCGCTCCCCTCTTCTCCCTCTATCACGACCGCTACCCTCTTCTCCCCATCACTACCGCTCCCCTCGTCTCCCTCTAATACTACCACTCCCCTATTCTCCCCCAACACTACTGCTACCCTCTTCTCCCCACCACTACCGCTCCCCTCTTCTACCCCAACCCTACGACTCCCCTCTTCTCATTCTCTCACTACCGCTCCCCTCTTCTCCCCCATCACTCCCGCTGCCCTCTTCTCCATCTATCACTACTGCTCCCCTCTTCTCCCCTCTTCTCCCCCATCACTACCGCTCCCCTCTTCTCCCCTATCAAAACCGCTCCCCTCTTCTCCCTCTATCACTACCGCTACCTTCTTCTCCCCATCACTACCACTCCCCTCTTCTCCCCTGTCACTACAGCTCCCCTCCCCATCACTACCACTCCCCTCTTCTCCCTCTCTCACTACCGCTCCCCTCTTCTCCGCATCACTACTGCTCCCCTCTTCTCCCTCTGTCACTACCGCTCCCCTCTTCTCCCTCTATCACGACCGCTACCCTCTTCTCCCCATCACTATCGCTCCCCTCTTCTCCCCATCACTACCACTCCCCTCTTCTCCCCCATCACTGCTGCTACCCTCTTCTCCCCACCACTACCGCTCCCCTCTTCTCCCTCTATCACGACCGCTCCCCTCTTCTCCCCCTCACTACCACTCCCCTCCTCTTCCCCATCACTACCGCTCCCCTCTTCTCCCCATCACTACCGCTCCCCTCTTCTCCCTCTATCACGACCGCTCCCCTCTTCTCCCTCTATCACGACCGCTCCCCTCTTCTTTCCATCACTACTACTCCCCTCTTCTCCCTCTTGTCACTACCCGCTCCCCTCTTCTCCCTCTATCACTACCGCTACCTTCTTCTCCCTCTATCACTACCGCTACCTTCTTCTCCCCATCACTACCACTCCCCTCTTCTCCCCTGTCACTACCGCTCCCCTCCCCATCACTACCACTCCCCTCTTCTCCCTCTCTCACGACCGCTCCACTCTTCTCCCCCATCACTACCGCTCCCCTCTTCTCCCCATCACTACGACTCCCCTCTTCTCCCCCATCACTACGACTCCCCTCTTCTCCCTCTATCACTACCGCTCCCCACTTCTCCCCATCACTACCACTCCCCCTTTCTCACCATCACTACCGCTCCCCTCTTCTCCCCTATCACTATGACTCCCCTCTTCTCCCCATCAATACCACTCCCCTCTTCTCCCTCTATTACTACCACTCCCCCTTTCTCACCATCACTACCGCTGCCCTCTTCTCCCTCTATCACTACCGCTCCCTTCTTCTCCCTGTCACTACCGCTCCCCTCTTCTCCCCCATCACTACCACTCCCCCTTTCTCACCATCACTACCGCTCCCTCTTCTCCCCATCACTACCGCTGCCCTCTTATCCCCATCACTATGACTCCCCTCTTCTCCCCCATCACTACCGCTCCCCACTTCTTCCCTGTCACTACTGCTCCCCTCATCTCCCTCTATCACTACCACTCCCCTCTTGTCCCCATCACTACTGCTCCCCTCTTCTCCCCATCACTAACGCTCCCCTCTTCTCCTCTATCACTACTGCTCTCCTCTTCTCCCCTCTTCTCCCCCATCACTACCACTCCCCCTTTCTCACCATCACTACCGCTCCCCTCTTCTCCCCATCACTATGACTCCCCTCTTCTCCCCACCAATACCACTCCCCTCTTCTCCCCTTCACTACCGCACCCCTCCTCTCTCCCATCACGACCGCTCCCCTCCTCTCTCCCATCACTACCGCTTCCCTCATCTCCCCCATCACTACCGCTTCCCTCTTCTCCCTCTATCACTACCACTCCCCCTTTCTCACCATCACAACCGCTCCCCTCTTCTCCCCTGTCAAAACCGCTCCCCTCTTCTCCCCATCACTACCGCTGCCCTCTTTTCAATCTATCACTACTGCTCCCCTCTTCTCCCCCTCACTACTGCTTCTCCCCTCTCCCCTATCAAAACCGTTCCCCTCTTCAAACCGCTCCCCTCTTCTCCCTCTCACTACAGCTCCACTCTTCTCCCCATCACTACGGCTCCCCTCTTCTCCCCATCACTATGACTCCCCTCTTCTCCCCCTTCTCCCCCATCACTACGACTCCCCTCTTCTCCCTCTATCACTACCGCTCCCCACTTCTTCCCTGTCACTACTGCTCCCCTCCTCTGTCTCTATCACTACCACTCCCCTCTTGTCCCCATCACTACTGCTCCCCTCTTCTCCCCATCACTAATGCTCCCCTCTTCTCCCTCTATCTCTACTGCTCCCCTCTTCTCCCCATCCCTACCACTCCCCTCTTCTCCCTCTATCACTACCGCTCCCCACTTCTCCCCTATCACTACCGCTCCCCGCCTCTCCCCCATCACTACCGCTTCCCTCTTCCCCCTCTATCACTACCGCTCCCCTCTTCTCCCTCTATCACTATGACTCTCCTCTTCTCCCCCATCACTACGACTCCCCTCTTCTCCCCATCACTACCACTCCCTTCTTCTCCCCCATCAGTACCGTTGCCCTCTTCTCCATCTATCACTACTGCTCCCCTCTTCTCCCCCTCACTACCACTCCCCTCCTCTTCCCCATCACGACCGCTCCCCCCTTCTCCCCATCACTACCGCTCCTCTCTTCTCCCCTGTCACTACCGCTCCCCTCTTCTCCCTCTGTCACTACTGCTCCCCTCTTCTCCCCTGTCACTAACACTACCGTCTCCTCCCCCATCACTACGACTCCCCTCTTCTCCCCACCACTACCACTCCCCTCTTCTCCCCATCACTACCGCTCCCCTCTTCTCCCCCTCAATACTGCTTCTCTCCTCTCCCCTATCAAAACCGTTCCCCTCTTCAAACTGCTCCCCTCTTCTCCCTCTATCACTACAGCTCCACTCTTCTCCCCATCACTACCACTCCCCTCTTCTCCCTCTCTCACGACCGCTCCACTCTTCTCCCCCATCACTACCGCTCCCCTCTTCTCCCCCATCACTACGACTCCCCTCTTCTCCCTCTATCACTACCGCTCCCCACTTCTTCCCTGTCACTACTGCTCCCCTCCTCTCCCTCTATCACTACCACTCCCCTCTTGTCCCCATCACTACTGCTCCCCTCTTCTCACCATCACTACCGCTCTCCTCTTCTCCCCTATCACTATGACTCCCCTCTTCTCCCCATCACTACTGCTCCCCTCTTCTCCCCCTCAATACTGCTTCTCTCCTCTCCCCTATCAAAACCGTTCCCCTCTTCAAACCGCTCCCCTCTTCTCCGT
This sequence comes from Mobula birostris, assembly GCF_030028105.1. Lineage (NCBI taxonomy): Eukaryota > Metazoa > Chordata > Chondrichthyes > Myliobatiformes > Myliobatidae > Mobula > Mobula birostris. The sequence continues at coordinate 31,444 of NW_027276556.1, read as the reverse complement.
CTCACTACAGCTCCACTCTTCTCCCCATCACTACCGCTCCCCTCTTCTCCCCATCACTATGACTCCCCTCTTCTCCCCCCTTCTCCCCCATCACTACGACTCCCCTCTTCTCCCTCTATCACTACCGCTCCCCTCTTCTCCCCTATCACTAACAGTACCGTCTCCTCCCCCATCACTACGACTCCCCTCTTCTCCCTCTATCACTACCACTCCCCTCTTGTCCCCATCACTACTGCTCCCCTCTTCTCCCCATCCCTACCACTCCCCTCTTCTCCCCCATCACTACTGCTCCCCTCTTCTCCCTCTACCACTACCGCTCCCCACTTCTCCTCATCACTACTACTCCCCTCTTCTCCCTCTAACACTACTGCTCTCCTCTTCTCCCCATCACTACCACTCCCCCTTTCTCACCATCACTACCGCTCCCATCTTCTCCCCTATCACTTCCACTTCCCTCTTTTCCTTCTATCACTACTGCTCCCCTTTCTCACCATCACTACCGCTCCCCTCTTCTCCCCTATCACTATGCCTCCCCTCTTCTCCCCATCACTACCACTCCCCTCTTCTCCCCCATCACTACCACTCCCTTCTTCTCCCCCATCAGTACCGCTGCCCTCTTCTCCATCTATCACTACTGCTCCCCTCTTCTCCCCTCTTCTCCCCCTCACTACAACTCCCCTCCTCTTCCCCATCATGACCGCTCCCCCCTTCTCCCCATCACTACCGCTCCTCTCTTCTCCCCTGTCACTACCGCTCCCCTCTTCTCTCCCTCTGTCACTACCGCTCCCCTCTTCTCCCTCTATCACGACCGCTACCCTCTTCTCCCCATCACTACCGCTCCCCTCGTCTCCCTCTAAAACTACCGCTCCCCTATTCTCCCCCAACACTACCGCTACCCTCTTCTCCCCACCACTACCGCTCCCCTCTTCTCCCCATCACTCCCACTGCCCTCTTCTCCATCTATCACTACTGCTCCCCTCTTCTCCCCTCTTCTCCCCCATCACTACCGCTCCCCTCTTCTTCCCTATCAAAACCGCTCCCCTCTTCTCCCTCTATCACTACCGCTACCTTCTTCTCCCTCTCTCACGACCGCTCCACTCTTCTCCCCTATCACTACCGCTCCCCTCCTCTCCCCCATCACTATCGCTTCCCTCTTCCCCCTCTATCACTACCGCTCCCCTCTTCTCCCCTATCACTATGACTCTCCTCTTCTCCCCATCACTACCACTCCCCTCTTCTCCCCCATCACTACCGCACCCCTCCTCTCTCCCATCACTACCGCTTCCCTCCTCTCCCCCATCACTACCGCTTCCCTCTTCTCCATCTATTACTACCACTCCCCCTTTCTCACCATCACTACCGCTGCCCTCTTCTCCCTCTATCACTACCGCTCCCTTCTTCTCCCTGTCACTACCGCTCCCCTCTTCTCCCCCGTCACTACCACTCCCACTTTCTCACCATCACTACCGCTCCCCTCTTCTCCCCCATCACTACCACTCCCCTCTTCTCCCCATCACTACCACTCCCCTCTTCTCCCCATCACTACCGCTCCCCTCTTCTCCCCCATCACTACCGCTGCCCTCTTTTCAATCTATCACTACTGCTCCCCTCTTCTCCCCCTCACTACTTCTCTCCTCTCCCCTATCAAAACCGTTACCCTCTTCAAACCGCTCCCCTCTTCTCCCTCTCACTACAGCTCCACTCTTCTCCCCATCACTACGGCTCCCCTCTTCTCCCCATCACTATGACTCCCCTCTTCTCCCCCTTCTCCCCATCACTACGACTCCCCTCTTCTCCCTCTATCACTACCGCTCCCCACTTCTTCCCTGTCACTACTGCTCCCCTCCTCTGTCTCTATCACTACCACTCCCCTCTTGTCCCCATCACTACTGCTCCCCTCTTCTCCCCATCACTAATGCTCCCCTCTTCTCCCTCTATCTCTACTGCTCCCCTCTTCTCCCCATCCCTACCACTCCCCTCTTCTCCCTCTATCACTACCGCTCCCCACTTCTCCCCTATCACTACCGCTCCCCGCCTCTCCCCCATCACTACCGCTTCCCTCTTCCCCCTCTATCACTACCGCTCCCCTCTTCTCCCTCTATCACTATGACTCTCCTCTTCTCCCCCATCACTACGACTCCCCTCTTCTCCCCATCACTACCACTCCCTTCTTCTCCCCCATCAGTACCGTTGCCCTCTTCTCCATCTATCACTACTGCTCCCCTCTTCTCCCCCTCACTACCACTCCCCTCCTCTTCCCCATCACGACCGCTCCCCCCTTCTCCCCATCACTACCGCTCCCCTCTTCTCCCCTGTCACTACCGCTCCCCTCTTCTCCCTCTGTCACTACTGCTCCCCTCTTCTCCCCTGTCACTAACACTACCGTCTCCTCCCCCATCACTACGACTCCCCTCTTCTCCCCACCACTACCACTCCCCTCTTCTCCCCATCACTACCGCTCCCCTCTTCTCCCCCCTCAATACTGCTTCTCTCCTCTCCCCTATCAAAACCGTTCCCCTCTTCAAACTGCTCCCCTCTTCTCCCTCTATCACTACAGCTCCACTCTTCTCCCCATCACTACCACTCCCCTCTTCTCCCTCTCTCACGACCGCTCCACTCTTCTCCCCCATCACTACCGCTCCCCTCTTCTCCCCCATCACTACGACTCCCCTCTTCTCCCTCTATCACTACCGCTCCCCACTTCTTCCCTGTCACTACTGCTCCCCTCCTCTCCCTCTATCACTCACCACTCCCCTCTTGTCCCCATCACTACTGCTCCCCTCTTCTCACCATCACTACCGCTCTCCTCTTCTCCCCTATCACTATGACTCCCCTCTTCTCCCCATCACTACTGCTCCCCTCTTCTCCCCCTCAATACTGCTTCTCTCCTCTCCCCTATCAAAACCGTTCCCCTCTTCAAACCGCTCCCCTCTTCTCCGTCTCACTACAGCTCCACTCTTCTCCCCATCACTACCGCTCCCCTCTTCTCCCCATCACTATGACTCCCCTCTTCTCCCCCCTTCTCCCCCATCACTACGACTCCCCTCTTCTCCCTCTATCACTACCGCTCCCCTCTTCTCCCCTATCACTAACAGTACCGTCTCCTCCCCCATCACTACGACTCCCCTCTTCTCCTCTATCACTACCACTCCCCTCTTGTCCCCATCACTACTGCTCCCCTCTTCTCCCCATCCCTACCACTCCCCTCTTCTCCCCCATCACTACGACTCCCCTCTTCTCCCTCTATCACTACCACTCCCCTCTTGTCCCCATCACTACTGCTCCCCTCTTCTCCCCATCCCTACCACTCCCCTCTTCTCCCCCATCACTACTGCTCCCCTCTTCTCCCTCTACCACTACCGCTCCCCACTTCTCCTCATCACTACTACTCCCCTCTTCTCCCTCTAACACTACTGCTCTCCTCTTCTCCCCCATCACTACCACTCCCCCTTTCTCACCATCACTACCGCTCCCATCTTCTCCCCTATCACTTCCACTTCCCTCTTTTCCTTCTATCACTACTGCTCCCCTTTCTCACCATCACTACCGCTCCCCTCTTCTCCCCTATCACTATGCCTCCCCTCTTCTCCCCATCACTACCACTCCCCTCTTCTCCCCCATCACTACCACTCCCTTCTTCTCCCCCATCAGTACCGCTGCCCTCTTCTCCATCTATCACTACTGCTCCCCTCTTCTCCCCTCTTCTCCCCCTCACTACAACTCCCCTCCTCTTCCCCATCACGACCGCTCCCCCCTTCTCCCCATCACTACCGCTCCTCTCTTCTCCCCTGTCACTACCGCTCCCCTCTTCTCCCTCTGTCACTACCGCTCCCCTCTTCTCCCTCTATCACGACCGCTACCCTCTTCTCCCCATCACTACCGCTCCCCTCGTCTCCCTCTAAAACTACCGCTCCCTATTCTCCCCCAACACTACCGCTACCCTCTTCTCCCCACCACTACCGCTCCCCTCTTCTCCCCATCACTCCCACTGCCCTCTTCTCCATCTATCACTACTGCTCCCCTCTTCTCCCCTCTTCTCCCCCATCACTACCGCTCCCCTCTTCTTCCCTATCAAAACCGCTCCCCTCTTCTCCCTCTATCACTACCGCTACCTTCTTCTCCCTCTCTCACGACCGCTCCACTCTTCTCCCCTATCACTACCGCTCCCCTCCTCTCCCCCATCACTATCGCTTCCCTCTTCCCCCTCTATCACTACCGCTCCCCTCTTCTCCCCTATCACTATGACTCTCCTCTTCTCCCCATCACTACCACTCCCCTCTTCTCCCCCATCACTACCGCACCCCTCCTCTCTCCCATCACTACCGCTTCCCTCCTCTCCCCCATCACTACCGCTTCCCTCTTCTCCATCTATTACTACCACTCCCCCTTTCTCACCATCACTACCGCTGCCCTCTTCTCCCTCTATCACTACCGCTCCCTTCTTCTCCCTGTCACTACCGCTCCCCTCTTCTCCCCCATCACTACCACTCCCCCTTTCTCACCATCACTACCGCTCCCCTCTTCTCCCCCATCACTACCACTCCCCTCTTCTCCCCATCACTACCACTCCCCTCTTCTCCCCATCACTACCGCTCCCCTCTTCTCCCCCATCACTACCGCTGCCCTCTTTTCAATCTATCACTACTGCTCCCCTCTTCTCCCCCTCACTACTGCTTCTCTCCTCTCCCCTATCAAAACCGTTCCCCTCTTCAAACCGCTCCCCTCTTCTCCCTCTCACTACAGCTCCACTCTTCTCCCCATCACTACCGCTCCCCTCTTCTCCCCATCACTATGACTCCCCTCTTTTCCCCCATCACTACGACTCCCCTCTTCTCCTCTATCACTACCGCTCCCCACTTCTTCCCTGTCACTACTGCTCCCCTCCTCTCCCTCTATCACTACCACTCCCCCCTTGTCCCCATCACTACTGCTCCCCTCTTCTCCCTCTATCACTACTGCTCCCTCTTCTCCCCTGTCACTAACACTACCGTCTCCTCCCCCATCACTACGACTCCCCTCTTCTCCCCCATCACTACTGCTCCCCTCTTCTCCCTCTATCACGACCGCTACCCTCTTCTCCCCATCACTATCGCTCCCCTCTTCTCCCCATCACTACCACTCCCCTCTTCTCCCCCATCACTACTGCTACCCTCTTCTCCCCACCACTACCGCTCCCCTCTTCTCCCTCTATCACGACCGCTCCCCTCTTCTCCCCCTCACTACCACTCCCCTCCTCTTCCCCATCACTACCGCTCCCCTCTTCTCCCCATCACTACCGCTCCCCTCTTCTCCCTCTATCACGACCGCTCCACTCTTCTCCCCCATCACTACCGCTCCCCTCTTCTCCCCATCACTACGACTCCCCTCTTCTCCCCATCACTACGACTCCCCTCTTCTCCCTCTATCACTACCGCTCCCCACTTCTCCCCATCACTACCACTCCCCCTTTCTCACCATCACTACCGCTCCCCTCTTCTCCCCTATCACTATGACTCCCCTCTTCTCCCCATCAATACCACTCCCCTCTTCTCCCTCTATTACTACCACTCCCCCTTTCTCACCATCACTACCGCTGCCCTCTTCTCCCTCTATCACTACCGCTCCCTTCTTCTCCCTGTCACTACCGCTCCCCTCTTCTCCCCATCACTACCACTCCCCCTTTCTCACCATCACTACCGCTTCTCTCTTCTCCCTCTATCACTACCACTCCCCCTTTCTCACCATCACTACCGCTCTCCTCTTCTCCCCTGTCAAAACCGCTCCCCTCTTCTCTCTCTATCACTACCACTCCCCCTTTCTCACCATCACTACCGCTCCCCTCTTCTCCCCTATCACTATGACTCCCCTCTTCTCCCATCACTACCGCTGCCCTCTTTTCAATCTATCACTACTGCTCCCCTCTTCTCCCCCTCACTACTGCTTCTCTCCTCTCCCTATCAAAACCGTTCCCTTCTTCAAAGCGCTCCCCTCTTCTCCCTCTCACTACAGCTCCACTCTTCTCCCCATCACTACTGCTCCCCTCTTCTCCCCATCACTAACGCTCCCCTCTTCTCCCTCTATCTCTACTGCTCCCCTCTTCTCCCCATCCCTACCACTCCCCTCTTCTCCCCCATCACTACTGCTCCCCTCTTCTCCCTCTACCACTACCGCTCCCCACTTCTCCTCATCACTACCACTCCCCTGTTCTCCCTCTACCACTACTGCTCTCCTCTTCTCCCCTCTTCTCCCCATCACTACCACTCCCCCTTTCTCACCATCACTACCGCTCCCATCTTCTCCCCCATCACTACCACTCCCCTCTTCTCCCCCATCACTACAACTGCCCTGTTCTCCCCCATCAGTACCGCTGCCCTCTTCTCCATCTATCACTACTGCTCCCCTCTTCTCCCCTCTGCTCCCCCTCACTACCACTCCCCTCCTCTTCCCCATTACTACCGCTCCCCCCTTCTCCCCATCACTACCGCTCCCCTCTTCTCCTTCTATCACGACCGCTCCCCTCTTCTCCCTCTGTCACTACCGCTCCCCTCTTCTCCCTCTATCACGACTGCTACCCTCTTCTCCCCATCACTACCGCTCCCCTCGTCTCCCTCTAATACTACCACTCCCCTATTCTCCCCCAACACTACTGCTACCCTCTTCTCCCCACCACTACCGCTCCCCTCTTCTACCCCAACCCTACGACTCCCCTCTTCTCATTCTCTCACTACCGCTCCCCTCTTCTCCCCCATCACTACCGCTCCCCTCTTCTCCCCTATCAAAACCGCTCCCCTCTTCTCCCTCTATCACTACCGCTACCTTCTTCTCCCCATCACTACCACTCCCCTCTTCTCCCCTGTCACTACAGCTCCCCTCCCCATCACTACCACTCCCCTCTTCTCCCTCTCTCACGACCGCTCCACTCTTCTCCCCATCACTACCGCTCCCCTCTTCTCCCATCACTACGACTCCCCTCTTCTCCCCCATCACTACGACTCCCCTCTTCTCCCTCTATCACTACCGCTCCCCACTTCTCCCCATCACTACCACTCCCCCTTTCTCACCATCACTACCGCTCCCCTCTTCTCCCCTATCACTATGACTCCCCTCTTCTCCCCATCAATACCACTCCCCTCTTCTCCCCTTCACTACCGCACCCCTCCTCTCTCCCATCACTACCGCTCCACTCTTCTCCCCATCACTACCGCTCCCCTCTTCTCCCCATCACTACGACTCCCCTCTTCTCCCCCATCACTACGACTCCCCTCTTCTCCCTCTATCACTACCGCTCCCCACTTCTCCCCATCACTACCACTCCCCCTTTCTCACCATCACTACCGCTCCCCTCTTCTCCCCTATCACTATGACTCCCCTCTTCTCCCCATCAATACCACTCCCCTCTTCTCCCCTTCACTACCGCACCCCTCCTCTCTCCCATCACTACCGCTCCCCTCGTCTCTCCCATCACTACCGCTCCCCTCGTGTCTCCCATCACTACCGCTTCTCTCCTCTCCCCCATCACTACCACTTCCCTCTTCTCCCCCATCACTACCACTCCCCATTTCTCACCATCACTACCGCTCCCCTCTTCTCCCCTATCACTATGACTCCCCTCTTCTCCCCATCACTACCACTCCCCTCTTCTCCCCATCACTACCGCTCCCCTCTTCTCCCCCATCACTACCGCTGCCCTCTTTTCAATCTATCACTACTGCTCCCCTCTTCTCCCCCTCACTACTGCTTCTCTCCTCTCCCCTATCAAAACCGTTCCCCTCTTCAAATCGCTCCCCTCTTCTCCCTCTCACTACAGCTCCACTCTTCTCCCCATCACTGCCGCTCCCCTCTTCTCCCCATCACTACGACTCCCCTCTTCTCCTCTATCACTACCGCTCCCCACTTCTTCCCTGTCACTACTGCTCCCCTCCTCTCCCTCTATCACTACCACTCCCCTCTTGTCCTCATCACTACTGCTCCCCTCTTCTCCCCATCACTAACGCTCCCCTCTTCTCCCTCTATCACTACTGCTCTCCTCTTCTCCCCTCTTCTCCCCATCACTACTACTCCCCTCTTCTCCCCTTCACTACCGCACCCTTCCTCTCTCCCATCACTACCACTCCCCCTTTCTCACCATCACTACCGCTCTCCTCTTCTCCCCTATCAAAACCGCTCCCGTTCTCCCTCTACCACTACCGCTTCCCACTTCTCCCCTATCACTACCGCTCCCCTCTTCTCCCTCTATCACTATGACTCCCCTCTTCTCCCATCACTACCACTCCCCTCTTCTCCCCATCACTACCACTCCCCCTTTCTCACCATCACTACCGCTCCCCTCTTCTCCCCTATCACTATGACTCCCCTCTTCTCCCCATCAATACCACTCCCCTCTTCTCCCCTTCACTACCGCTTCCCTCCTCTCCCCCATCACTACCGCTTCCCTCTTCTCCCTCAATCACTACCACTCCCCCTTTCTCACCATCACTACCGCTCCCCTCTTCTCCCTCTATCACTACCGCTACCTTCTTCTCCCCATCACTACCACTCCCCTCTTCTCCCCTGTCACTACAGCTCCCCTCCCCATCACTACCACTCCCCTCTTCTCCCTCTCTCACGACCGCTCCACTCTTCTCCCCATCACTACCGCTCCCCTCTTCTCCCCATCACTACGACTCCCCTCTTCTCCCCCATCACTACGACTCCCCTCTTCTCCCTCTATCACTACCGCTCCCCACTTCTCCCCATCACTACCACTCCCCCTTTCTCACCATCACTACCGCTCCCTCTTCTCCCCTATCACTATGACTCCCCTCTTCTCCCCATCAATACCACTCCCCTCTTCTCCCCTTCACTACCGCACCCCTCCTCTCTCCCATCACTACCGCTCCCCTCGTCTCTCCCATCACTACCGCTCCCCTCGTGTCTCCATCACTACCGCTTCTCTCCTCTCCCCCATCACTACCACTTCCCTCTTCTCCCTCTATTACTACCACTCCCCCTTTCTCACCATCACTACCGCTGCCCTCTTCTCCCTCTATCACTACCGCTCCCTTCTTCTCCCTGTCACTACCGCACCCCTCTTCTCCCCCATCACTACCACTCCCCATTTCTCACCATCACTACCACTCCCCTCTTCTCCCCATCACTACCGCTCCCCTCTTCTTCCCTGTCACTACTGCTCCCCTCCTCTCCCTCTATCACTACCACTCCCCTCTTGTCCTCATCACTACTGCTCCCCTCTTCTCCCCATCACTAACGCTCCCCTCTTCTCCCTCTATCACTACTGCTCTCCTCTTCTCCCCTCTTCTCCCCATCACTACTACTCCCCTCTTCTCCCCTTCACTACCGCACCCTTCCTCTCTCCCATCACTACCGCTCCCCTCCTCTCTCCCATCACTACCGCTCCCCTCCTCTCTCCCATCACTACCGCTTCTCTCCTCTCCCCCATCACTACCGCTTCCCTCTTCTCCCTCTATCACTACCACTCCCCCTTTCTCACCATCACTACCGCTCCCCTCTTCTCCCCTATCAAAACCGCTCCCCTGTTCTCCCTCTACCACTACCGCTTCCCACTTCTCCCCTATCACTACCGCTCCCCTCTTCTCCCTCTATCACTATGACTCCCCTCTTCTCCCCATCACTACCACTCCCCTCTTCTCCCCATCACTACCACTCCCCCTTTCTCCCCATCAATACCACTCCCCTCTTCTCCCCTTCACTACCGCTTCCCTCCTCTCCCCCATCACTACCGCTTCCCTCTTCTCCCTCAATCACTACCACTCCCCCTTTCTCACCATCACTACCGCTCCCCTCTTCTCCCCTATCAAAACCGCTCCCTCTTCTCCCTCTATCATTACCGCTCCCCTCTTCTCCGTCAGTACCGCTCCCCTCTTCCCCCCATCACTATGACTCCCCTCTTCTCCCCCATCACTACCACTCCCCCTTTCTCACCATCACTACCGCTCCCCTCTTCTCCCCTATCACTACGACTCCCCTCTTCTCCCCATCACTACCGCTCCCCTCTTCTCCCCCTTCTCCCCCATCACTACGACTCCCCTCTTCTCCCTCTATCACTACCGCTCCCTACTTCTTCCCTGTCACTACTGCTCCCCTCCTCTCCCTCTATCACTACCACTCCCCCCTTGTCCCATCACTACTGCTCCCCTCTTCTCCCCATCACTAACGCTCCCCTCTTCTCCCCATCACTAACGCTCCCCTCTTCTCCCTCTATCACTACTGCTCCCCTCTTCTCCCCTGTCACTAACACTACCGTCTCCTCCCCCATCACTACGACTCCCGTCTTCTCCCTCTATCACTACTGCTCCCTTCTTCTCCCCATCCCTACCACTCCCCTCTTCTCCCCCATCACTACTGCTCCCCTCTTCTCCCTCTACCACAACCACTCCCCTCTTCTCCCTCTATCACGACCGCTCCCCTCTTCTCCCTCTATCACGACTGCTCCCCTCTTCTTCCCATCACTACTACTCCCCTCTTCTCCCTCTGTCACTACCGCTCCCCTCTTCTCCCTCTATCACGACCGCTACCTTCTTCTCCCCATCACTACCGCTCCCCTCGTCTCCCTCTAATACTACTGCTCCCCTATTCTCCCCCAACACTACCGCTACCCTCTTCTCCCCACCACTACCGCTCCCCTCTTCTACCCCAACCCTACGACTCCCCTCTTCTCATTCTCTCACTACCGCTCCCCTCTTCTCCCCCATCACTCCCGCTGCCCTCTTCTCCATCTATCACTACTGCTCCCCTCTTCTCCCCTCTTCTCCCCCATCACTACCGCTCCCCTCTTCTCCCCTATCAAAACCGCTCCCCTCTTCTCCCTCTATCACTACCGCTACCTTCTTCTCCCCATCACTACCACTCCCCTCTTCTCCCTCTCTCACGACCGCTCCACTCTTCTCCCCCATCACTACCGCTCCCCTCTTCTCCCCATCACTATGACTACCCTCTTCTCCCCCATCACTACAACTCCCCTCTTCTCCCCATCACTACAACTCCCCTCTTCTCCCTCTATCACTACCGCTCCCCACTTCTCCCCATCAATACCACTCCCCTCTTCTCCCCTTCACTACCGCACCCCTCCTCTCTCCCATCACTACCGCTCCCCTCCTCTCTCCCATCACTACCGCTTCCCTCCTCTCCCCCATCACTACCACTTCCCTCTTCTCCCTCTATTACTACCACTCCCCCTTTCTCACCATCACTACCGCTGCCCTCTTCTCCCTCTATCACTACCGCTCCCTTCTTCTCCCTGTCACTACCACTCCCCCTTTCTCCCCATCAATACCACTCCCCTCTTCTCCCCTTCACTACCGCTCCCCTCCTCTCTCCCATCACTACCGCTTCCCTCCTCTCCCCCATCACTACCACTTCCCTCTTCTCCCTCTATTACTACCACTCCCCCTTTCTCACCATCACTACCGCTCCCCTCTTCTCCCCTATCACTATGACTCCCCTCTTCTCCCCATCACTACCACTCCCCTCTTCTCCCCATCACTACCGCTCCCCTCTTCTCCCCCATCACTACCGCTGCCCTCTTTTCAATCTATCACTACTGCTCCCCTCTTCTCCCCCTCACTACTGCTTCTCTCCTCTCCCCTATCAAAACCATTCCCCTCTTCAACCGCTCCCCTCTTCTCCCTCTCACTACAGCTCCACTCTTCTCCCCATCACTACCGCTCCCCTCTTCTCCCCATCACTATGACTCCCCTCTTTTCCCCCCATCACTACGACTCCCCTCTTCTCCCTCTATCACTACTGCTCCCCTCTTCTCCCCATCCCTACCACTCCCCTCTTCTCCCCCATCACTACTGCTCCCCTCTTCTCCCTCTACCACTACCGCTCCCCACTTCTCCTCATCACTACCACTCCCCTCTTCTCCCTCTACCACCACTACTCTCCTCTTCTCCCCTCTTCTCCCCCATCACTACCACTCCCCCTTTCTCACCATCACTACAACTCCCCTCTTCTCCCCCATCACTACCACTCCCCTCTTCACCCCCATCACTACCACTCCCCTATTCTCCCCCAACACTACTGCTACCCTCTTCTCCCCACCACTACCGCTCCCCTCTTCTACCCCAACCCTACGACTCCCCTCTTCTCATTCTCTCACTACCGCTCCCCTCTTCTCCCCCATCACTCCCGCTGCCCTCTTCTCCATCTATCACTACTGCTCCCCTCTTCTCCCCTCTTCTCCCCATCACTACCGCTCCCCTCTTCTCCCTCTATCACTACCGCTACCTTCTTCTCCCCATCACTACCACTCCCCTCTTCTCCCCTGTCACTACAGCTCCCCTCCCCATCACTACCACTCCCCTCTTCTCCCTCTCTCACGACCGCTCCACTCTTCTCCCCATCACTACCGCTCCCCTCTTCTCCCCATCACTACGACTCCCCTCTTCTCCCCCATCACTACGACTCCCCTCTTCTCCCTCTATCACTACCGCTCCCCACTTCTCCCCATCACTACCACTCCCCCTTTCTCACCATCAATACCACTCCCCTCTTCTCCCCTTCACTACCGCACCCCTCCTCTCTCCCATCACTACCGCTCCCCTCGTCTCTCCCATCACTACCGCTCCCCTCGTGTCTCCCATCACTACCGCTTCTCTCCTCTCCCCCATCACTACCACTTCCCTCTTCTCCCTCTATTACTACCACTCCCCATTTCTCACCATCACTACCGCTCCCCTCTTCTTCCCTGTCACTACTGCTCCCCTCCTCTCCCTCTATCACTACCACTCCCCTCTTGTCCTCATCACTACTGCTCCCCTCTTCTCCCCATCACTAACGCTCCCCTCTTCTCCCTCTATCACTACTGCTCTCCTCTTCTCCCCTCTTCTCCCCATCACTACCGCTCCCCTCCTCTCTCCCATCACTACCGCTCCCCTCCTCTCTCCCATCACTACCGCTTCTCTCCTCTCCCCCATCACTACCGCTTCCCTCTTCTCCCTCTATCACTACCACTCCCCCTTTCTCACCATCACTACCGCTCCCCTCTTCTCCCCTATCAAAACCGCTCCCCTGTTCTCCCTCTACCACTACCGCTTCCCACTTCTCCCCTATCACTACCGCTCCCCTCTTCTCCCTCTATCACTATGACTCCCCTCTTCTCCCCATCACTACCACTCCCCTCTTCTCCCCATCACTACCACTCCCCCCTTTCTCCCCATCAATACCACTCCCCTCTTCTCCCCTTCACTACCGCTTCCCTCCTCTCCCCCATCACTACCGCTTCCCTCTTCTCCCTCAATCACTACCACTCCCCCTTTCTCACCATCACTACCGCTCCCCTCTTCTCCCCTATCAAAACCGCTCCCCTCTTCTCCCTCTATCACTACCGCTCCCCTCTTCTCCGTCAGTACCGCTCCCCTCTTCCCCCCATCACTATGACTCCCCTCTTCTCCCCCATCACTACCACTCCCCCTTTCTCACCATCACTACCGCTCCCCTCTTCTCCCCTATCACTACGACTCCCCTCTTCTCCCCATCACTACCGCTCCCCTCTTCTCCCCCTTCTCCCCCCATCACTACGACTCCCCTCTTCTCCCTCTATCACTACCGCTCCCTACTTCTTCCCTGTCACTACTGCTCCCCTCCTCTCCCTCTATCACTACCACTCCCCCCTTGTCCCCATCACTACTGCTCCCCTCTTCTCCCCATCACTAACGCTCCCCTCTTCTCCCCATCACTAACGCTCCCCTCTTCTCCCTCTATCACTACTGCTCCCCTCTTCTCCCCTGTCACTAACACTACCGTCTCCTCCCCCATCACTACTGCTCCCCTCTTCTCCCTCTACCACAACCACTCCCCTCTTCTCCCTCTATCACGACCGCTCCCCTCTTCTCCCTCTATCACGACTGCTCCCCTCTTCTTCCCATCACTACTACTCCCCTCTTCTCCCTCTGTCACTACCGCTCCCCTCTTCTCCCTCTATCACGACCGCTACCTTCTTCTCCCCATCACTACCGCTCCCCTCGTCTCCCTCTAATACTACTGCTCCCCTATTCTCCCCCAACACTACCGCTACCCTCTTCTCCCCACCACTACCGCTCCCCTCTTCTACCCCAACCCTACGACTCCCCTCTTCTCATTCTCTCACTACCGCTCCCCTCTTCTCCCCCATCACTCCTGCTGCCCTCTTCTCCATCTATCACTACTGCTCCCCTCTTCTCCCCTCTTCTCCCCCATCACTACCGCTCCCCTCTTCTCCCCTATCAAAACCGCTCCCCTCTTCTCCCTCTATCACTACCGCTACCTTCTTCTCCCCATCACTACCACTCCCCTCTTCTCCCTCTCTCACGACCGCTCCACTCTTCTCCCCCATCACTACCGCTCCCCTCTTCTCCCCATCACTATGACTACCCTCTTCTCCCCCATCACTACAACTCCCCTCTTCTCCCCCATCACTACAACTCCCCTCTTCTCCCTCTATCACTACCGCTCCCCACTTCTCCCCATCAATACCACTCCCCTCTTCTCCCCTTCACTACCGCACCCCTCCTCTCTCCCATCACTACCGCTCCCCTCCTCTCTCCCATCACTACCGCTTCCCTCCTCTCCCCCATCACTACCACTTCCCTCTTCTCCCTCTATTACTACCACTCCCCCTTTCTCACCATCACTACCGCTGCCCTCTTCTCCCTCTATCACTACCGCTCCCTTCTTCTCCCTGTCACTACCACTCCCCTTTCTCCCCATCAATACCACTCCCCTCTTCTCCCCTTCACTACCGCTCCCCTCCTCTCTCCCATCACTACCGCTTCCCTCCTCTCCCCCATCACTACCACTTCCCTCTTCTCCCTCTATTACTACCACTCCCCCTTTCTCACCATCACTACCGCTCCCCTCTTCTCCCCTATCACTATGACTCCCCTCTTCTCCCCATCACTACCACTCCCCTCTTCTCCCCATCACTACCGCTCCCCTCTTCTCCCCCATCACTACCGCTGCCCTCTTTTCAATCTATCACTACTGCTCCCCTCTTCTCCCCCTCACTACTGCTTCTCTCCTCTCCCCTATCAAAACCGTTCCCCTCTTCAAACCGCTCTCCCCTCTTCTCCCTCTCACTACAGCTCCACTCTTCTCCCCATCACTACCGCTCCCCTCTTCTCCCCATCACTATGACTCCCCTCTTTTCCCCCATCACTACGACTCCCCTCTTCTCCCTCTATCACTACTGCTCCCCTCTTCTCCCCATCCCTACCACTCCCCTCTTCTCCCCCATCACTACTGCTCCCCTCTTCTCCCTCTACCACTACCGCTCCCCACTTCTCCTCATCACTACCACTCCCCTCTTCTCCCTCTACCACCACTACTCTCCTCTTCTCCCCTCTTCTCCCCCATCACTACCACTCCCCCTTTCTCACCATCACTACAACTCCCCTCTTCTCCCCCATCACTACCACTCCCCTCTTCACCCCCATCACTACCACTCCCCTATTCTCCCCCAACACTACTGCTACCCTCTTCTCCCCACCACTACCGCTCCCCTCTTCTACCCCAACCCTACGACTCCCCTCTTCTCATTCTCTCACTACCGCTCCCCTCTTCTCCCCCATCACTCCCGCTGCCCTCTTCTCCATCTATCACTACTGCTCCCCTCTTCTCCCCTCTTCTCCCCCATCACTACCGCTCCCCTCTTCTCCCTCTATCACTACCGCTACCTTCTTCTCCCATCACTACCACTCCCCTCTTCTCCCCTGTCACTACAGCTCCCCTCCCCATCACTACCACTCCCCTCTTCTCCCTCTCTCACGACCGCTCCACTCTTCTCCCCATCACTACCGCTCCCCTCTTCTCCCCATCACTACGACTCCCCTCTTCTCCCCCATCACTACGACTCCCCTCTTCTCCCTCTATCACTACCGCTCCCCACTTCTCCCCATCACTACCACTCCCCCTTTCTCCCCATCAATACCACTCCCCTCTTCTCCCCTTCACTACCGCACCCCTCCTCTCTCCCATCACTACCGCTCCCCTCGTGTCTCCCATCACTACCGCTTCTCTCCTCTCCCCCATCACTACCACTTCCCTCTTCTCCCTCTATTACTACCACTCCCCCTTTCTCACCATCACTACCGCTGCCTTCTTCTCCCTCTATCACTACCGCTCCCTTCTTCTCCCTGTCACTACCGCACCCCTCTTCTCCCCCATCACTACCACTCCCCATTTCTCCCCATCACTACCACTCCCCTCTTCTCCCCATCACTACCGCTCCCCTCTTCTTCCCTGTCACTACTGCTCCCCTCCTCTCCCTCTATCACTACCACTCCCCTCTTGTCCTCATCACTACTGCTCCCCTCTTCTCCCCATCACTAACGCTCCCCTCTTCTCCCTCTATCACTACTGCTCTCCTCTTCTCCCTCTTCTCCCCATCACTACTACTCCCCTCTTCTCCCCTTCACTACCGCACCCTTCCTCTCTCCCATCACTACCGCTCCCCTCCTCTCTCCCATCACTACCGCTCCCCTCCTCTCTCCCATCACTACCGCTTCTCTCCTCTCCCCCATCACTACCGCTTCCCTCTTCTCCCTCTATCACTACCACTCCCCCTTTCTCACCATCACTACCGCTCCCCTCTTCTCCCCTATCAAAACCGCTCCCCTGTTCTCCCTCTACCACTACCGCTTCCCACTTCTCCCCTATCACTACCGCTCCCCTCTTCTCCCTCTATCACTATGACTCCCCTCTTCTCCCCATCACTACCACTCCCCTCTTCTCCCCATCACTACCACTCCCCCTTTCTCCCCATCAATACCACTCCCCTCTTCTCCCCTTCACTACCGCTTCCCTCCTCTCCCCCATCACTACCGCTTCCCTCTTCTCCCTCAATCACTACCACTCCCCTTTCTCACCATCACTATGACTACCCTCTTCTCCCCCATCACTACAACTCCCCTCTTCTCCCCCATCACTACAACTCCCCTCTTCTCCCTCTATCACTACCGCTCCCCACTTCTCCCCATCAATACCACTCCCCTCTTCTCCCCTTCACTACCGCACCCCTCCTCTCTCCCATCACTACCGCTCCCCTCCTCTCTCCCATCACTACCGCTTCCCTCCTCTCCCCCATCACTACCACTTCCCTCTTCTCCCTCTATTACTACCACTCCCCCTTTCTCACCATCACTACCCGCTGCCCTCTTCTCCCTCTATCACTACCGCTCCCTTCTTCTCCCTGTCACTACCACTCCCCCTTTCTCCCCATCAATACCACTCCCCTCTTCTCCCCTTCACTACCGCTCCCCTCCTCTCTCCCATCACTACCGCTTCCCTCCTCTCCCCCATCACTACCACTTCCCTCTTCTCCCTCTATTACTACCACTCCCCCTTTCTCACCATCACTACCGCTCCCCTCTTCTCCCCTATCACTATGACTCCCCTCTTCTCCCCATCACTACCACTCCCCTCTTCTCCCCATCACTACCGCTCCCCTCTTCTCCCCCATCACTACCGCTGCCCTCTTTTCAATCTATCACTACTGCTCCCCTCTTCTCCCCCTCACTACTGCTTCTCTCCTCTCCCCTATCAAAACCGTTCCCCTCTTCAAACCGCTCCCCTCTTCTCCCTCTCACTACAGCTCCACTCTTCTCCCCATCACTACCGCTCCCCTCTTCTCCCCATCACTATGACTCCCCTCTTTTCCCCCATCACTACGACTCCCCTCTTCTCCCTCTATCACTACTGCTCCCCTCTTCTCCCCATCCCTACCACTCCCCTCTTCTCCCCATCACTACTGCTCCCCTCTTCTCCCTCTACCACTACCGCTCCCCACTTCTCCTCATCACTACAACTCCCCTCTTCTCCCCCATCACTACCACTCCCCTCTTCACCCCCATCACTACCACTCCCCTATTCTCCCCCAACACTACTGCTACCCTCTTCTCCCCACCACTACCGCTCCCTTCTTCTACCCCAACCCTACGACTCCCCTCTTCTCATTCTCTCACTACCGCTCTCCTCTTCTCCCCCATCACTCCCGCTGCCCTCTTCTCCATCTATCACTACTGCTCCCCTCTTCTCCCCTCTTCTCCCCCATCACTACCGCTCCCCTCTTCTCCCTCTATCACTACCGCTACCTTCTTCTCCCCATCACTACCACTCCCCTCTTCTCCCCTGTCACTACAGCTCCCCTCCCCATCACTACCACTCCCCTCTTCTCCCTCTCTCACGACCGCTCCACTCTTCTCCCCATCACTACCGCTCCCCTCTTCTCCCCATCACTACGACTCCCCTCTTCTCCCCCATCACTACGACTCCCCTCTTCTCCCTCTATCACTACCGCTCCCCACTTCTCCCCATCACTACCACTCCCCCTTTCTCACCATCACTACCGCTCCCCTCTTCTCCCCTATCACTATGACTCCCCTCTTCTCCCCATCAATACCACTCCCCTCTTCTCCCCTTCACTACCGCACCCCTCCTCTCTCCCATCACTACCGCTCCCCTCGTCTCTCCCATCACTACCGCTCCCCTCGTGTCTCCCATCACTACCGCTTCTCTCCTCTCCCCCATCACTACCACTTCCCTCTTCTCCCTCTATTACTACCACTCCCCCTTTCTCACCATCACTACCGCTGCCTTCTTCTCCCTCTATCACTACCGCTCCCTTCTTCTCCCTGTCACTACCGCACCCCTCTTCTCCCCCATCACTACCACTCCCCATTTCTCCCCATCACTACCACTCCCCTCTTCTCCCCATCACTACGACTCCCCTCTTCTCCCCCATCACTACGACTCCCCTCTTCTCCCTCTATCACTACCGCTCCCCACTTCTCCCCATCACTACCACTCCCCCTTTCTCACCATCAATACCACTCCCCTCTTCTCCCCTTCACTACCGCACCCCTCCTCTCTCCCATCACTACCGCTCCCCTCGTCTCTCCCATCACTACCGCTCCCCTCGTGTCTCCCATCACTACCGCTTCTCTCCTCTCCCCCATCACTACCACTTCCCTCTTCTCCCTCTATTACTACCACTCCCCATTTCTCACCATCACTACCGCTCCCCCTCTTCTTCCCTGTCACTACTGCTCCCCTCCTCTCCCTCTATCACTACCACTCCCCTCTTGTCCTCATCACTACTGCTCCCCTCTTCTCCCCATCACTAACGCTCCCCTCTTCTCCCTCTATCACTACTGCTCTCCTCTTCTCCCCTCTTCTCCCCATCACTACCGCTCCCCTCCTCTCTCCCATCACTACCGCTCCCCTCCTCTCTCCCATCACTACCGCTTCTCTCCTCTCCCCCATCACTACCCGCTTCCCTCTTCTCCCTCTATCACTACCACTCCCCCTTTCTCACCATCACTACCGCTCCCCTCTTCTCCCCTATCAAAACCGCTCCCCTGTTCTCCCTCTACCACTACCGCTTCCCACTTCTCCCCTATCACTACCGCTCCCCTCTTCTCCCTCTATCACTATGACTCCCCTCTTCTCCCCATCACTACCACTCCCCTCTTCTCCCCATCACTACCACTCCCCCTTTCTCCCCATCAATACCACTCCCCTCTTCTCCCCTTCACTACCGCTTCCCTCCTCTCCCCCATCACTACCGCTTCCCTCTTCTCCCTCAATCACTACCACTCCCCCTTTCTCACCATCACTACCGCTCCCCTCTTCTCCCCTATCAAAACCGCTCCCCTCTTCTCCCTCTATCACTACCGCTCCCCTCTTCTCCGTCAGTACCGCTCCCCCTCTTCCCCCCATCACTATGACTCCCCTCTTCTCCCCCATCACTACCACTCCCCCTTTCTCACCATCACTACCGCTCCCCTCTTCTCCCCTATCACTACGACTCCCCTCTTCTCCCCATCACTACCGCTCCCCTCTTCTCCCCCTTCTCCCCCATCACTACGACTCCCCTCTTCTCCCTCTATCACTACCGCTCCCTACTTCTTCCCTGTCACTACTGCTCCCCTCCTCTCCCTCTATCACTACCACTCCCCCCTTGTCCCCATCACTACTGCTCCCCTCTTCTCCCCATCACTAACGCTCCCCTCTTCTCCCTCTATCACTACTGCTCCCCTCTTCTCCCCTGTCACTAACACTACCGTCTCCTCCCCCATCACTACTGCTCCCCTCTTCTCCCTCTACCACAACCACTCCCCTCTTCTCCCTCTATCACGACCGCTCCCTCTTCTCCCTCTATCACGACTGCTCCCCTCTTCTTCCCATCACTACTACTCCCCTCTTCTCCCTCTGTCACTACCGCTCCCCTCTTCTCCCTCTATCACGACCGCTACCTTCTTCTCCCCATCACTACCGCTCCCCTCGTCTCCCTCTAATACTACTGCTCCCCTATTCTCCCCCAACACTACCGCTACCCTCTTCTCCCCACCACTACCGCTCCCCCTCTTCTACCCCAACCCTACGACTCCCCTCTTCTCATTCTCTCACTACCGCTCCCCTCTTCTCCCCCATCACTCCTGCTGCCCTCTTCTCCATCTATCACTACTGCTCCCCTCTTCTCCCCTCTTCTCCCCCATCACTACCGCTCCCCTCTTCTCCCCTATCAAAACCGCTCCCCTCTTCTCCCTCTATCACTACCGCTACCTTCTTCTCCCCATCACTACCACTCCCCTCTTCTCCCTCTCTCACGACCGCTCCACTCTTCTCCCCCATCACTACCGCTCCCCTCTTCTCCCCATCACTATGACTACCCTCTTCTCCCCCATCACTACAACTCCCCTCTTCTCCCCCATCACTACAACTCCCCTCTTCTCCCTCTATCACTACCGCTCCCCACTTCTCCCCATCAATACCACTCCCCTCTTCTCCCCTTCACTACCGCACCCCTCCTCTCTCCCATCACTACCGCTCCCCTCCTCTCTCCCATCACTACCGCTTCCCTCCTCTCCCCCATCACTACCACTTCCCTCTTCTCCCTCTATTACTACCACTCCCCCTTTCTCACCATCACTACCGCTGCCCTCTTCTCCCTCTATCACTACCGCTCCCTTCTTCTCCCTGTCACTACCACTCCCCCTTTCTCCCCATCAATACCACTCCCCTCTTCTCCCCTTCACTACCGCTCCCCTCCTCTCTCCCATCACTACCGCTTCCCTCCTCTCCCCCATCACTACCACTTCCCTCTTCTCCCTCTATTACTACCACTCCCCCTTTCTCACCATCACTACCGCTCCCCTCTTCTCCCCTATCACTATGACTCCCCTCTTCTCCCCATCACTACCACTCCCCTCTTCTCCCCATCACTACCGCTCCCCTCTTCTCCCCCATCACTACCGCTGCCCTCTTTTCAATCTATCACTACTGCTCCCCTCTTCTCCCCCTCACTACTGCTTCTCTCCTCTCCCCTATCAAAACCGTTCCCCTCTTCAAACCGCTCCCCTCTTCTCCCTCTCACTACAGCTCCACTCTTCTCCCCATCACTACCGCTCCCCTCTTCTCCCCATCACTATGACTCCCCTCTTTTCCCCCATCACTACGACTCCCCTCTTCTCCCTCTATCACTACTGCTCCCCTCTTCTCCCCATCCCTACCACTCCCCTCTTCTCCCCCATCACTACTGCTCCCCTCTTCTCCCTCTACCACTACCGCTCCCCACTTCTCCTCATCACTACCACTCCCCTCTTCTCCCTCTACCACCACTACTCTCCTCTTCTCCCCTCTTCTCCCCCATCACTACCACTCCCCCTTTCTCACCATCACTACAACTCCCCTCTTCTCCCCCATCACTACCACTCCCCTCTTCACCCCCATCACTACCACTCCCCTATTCTCCCCCAACACTACTGCTACCCTCTTCTCCCCACCACTACCGCTCCCCTCTTCTACCCCAACCCTACGACTCCCCTCTTCTCATTCTCTCACTACCGCTCCCCTCTTCTCCCCCATCACTCCCGCTGCCCTCTTCTCCATCTATCACTACTGCTCCCCTCTTCTCCCCTCTTCTCCCCCATCACTACCGCTCCCCTCTTCTCCCTCTATCACTACCGCTACCTTCTTCTCCCCATCACTACCACTCCCCTCTTCTCCCCTGTCACTACAGCTCCCCTCCCCATCACTACCACTCCCCTCTTCTCCCTCTCTCACGACCGCTCCACTCTTCTCCCCATCACTACCGCTCCCCTCTTCTCCCCATCACTACGACTCCCCTCTTCTCCCCCATCACTACGACTCCCCTCTTCTCCCTCTATCACTACCGCTCCCCACTTCTCCCCATCACTACCACTCCCCCTTTCTCCCCATCAATACCACTCCCCTCTTCTCCCCTTCACTACCGCACCCCTCCTCTCTCCCATCACTACCGCTCCCCTCGTGTCTCCCATCACTACCGCTTCTCTCCTCTCCCCCATCACTACCACTTCCCTCTTCTCCCTCTATTACTACCACTCCCCCTTTCTCACCATCACTACCGCTGCCTTCTTCTCCCTCTATCACTACCGCTCCCTTCTTCTCCCTGTCACTACCGCACCCCTCTTCTCCCCCATCACTACCACTCCCCATTTCTCCCCATCACTACCACTCCCCTCTTCTCCCCATCACTACCGCTCCCCTCTTCTTCCCTGTCACTACTGCTCCCCTCCTCTCCCTCTATCACTACCACTCCCCTCTTGTCCTCATCACTACTGCTCCCCTCTTCTCCCCATCACTAACGCTCCCCTCTTCTCCCTCTATCACTACTGCTCTCCTCTTCTCCCCTCTTCTCCCCATCACTACTACTCCCCTCTTCTCCCCTTCACTACCGCACCCTTCCTCTCTCCCATCACTACCGCTCCCCTCCTCTCTCCCATCACTACCGCTCCCCTCCTCTCTCCCATCACTACCGCTTCTCTCCTCTCCCCCATCACTACCGCTTCCCTCTTCTCCCTCTATCACTACCACTCCCCCTTTCTCACCATCACTACCGCTCCCCTCTTCTCCCCTATCAAAACCGCTCCCCTGTTCTCCCTCTACCACTACCGCTTCCCACTTCTCCCCTATCACTACCGCTCCCCTCTTCTCCCTCTATCACTATGACTCCCCTCTTCTCCCCATCACTACCACTCCCCTCTTCTCCCCATCACTACCACTCCCCCTTTCTCCCCATCAATACCACTCCCCTCTTCTCCCCTTCACTACCGCTTCCCTCCTCTCCCCCATCACTACCGCTTCCCTCTTCTCCCTCAATCACTACCACTCCCCCTTTCTCACCATCACTATGACTACCCTCTTCTCCCCCATCACTACAACTCCCCTCTTCTCCCCCATCACTACAACTCCCCTCTTCTCCCTCTATCACTACCGCTCCCCACTTCTCCCCATCAATACCACTCCCCTCTTCTCCCCTTCACTACCGCACCCCTCCTCTCTCCCATCACTACCGCTCCCCTCCTCTCTCCCATCACTACCGCTTCCCTCCTCTCCCCCATCACTACCACTTCCCTCTTCTCCCTCTATTACTACCACTCCCCCTTTCTCACCATCACTACCGCTGCCCTCTTCTCCCTCTATCACTACCGCTCCCTTCTTCTCCCTGTCACTACCACTCCCCCTTTCTCCCCATCAATACCACTCCCCTCTTCTCCCCTTCACTACCGCTCCCCTCCTCTCTCCCATCACTACCGCTTCCCTCCTCTCCCCCATCACTACCACTTCCCTCTTCTCCCTCTATTACTACCACTCCCCCTTTCTCACCATCACTACCGCTCCCCTCTTCTCCCCTATCACTATGACTCCCCTCTTCTCCCCATCACTACCACTCCCCTCTTCTCCCCATCACTACCGCTCCCCTCTTCTCCCCCATCACTACCGCTGCCCTCTTTTCAATCTATCACTACTGCTCCCCTCTTCTCCCCCTCACTACTGCTTCTCTCCTCTCCCCTATCAAAACCGTTCCCCTCTTCAAACCGCTCCCCTCTTCTCCCTCTCACTACAGCTCCACTCTTCTCCCCATCACTACCGCTCCCCTCTTCTCCCCATCACTATGACTCCCCTCTTTTCCCCCATCACTACGACTCCCCTCTTCTCCCTCTATCACTACTGCTCCCCTCTTCTCCCCATCCCTACCACTCCCCTCTTCTCCCCCATCACTACTGCTCCCCTCTTCTCCCTCTACCACTACCGCTCCCCACTTCTCCTCATCACTACAACTCCCCTCTTCTCCCCCATCACTACCACTCCCCTCTTCACCCCCATCACTACCACTCCCCTATTCTCCCCCAACACTACTGCTACCCTCTTCTCCCCACCACTACCGCTCCCTTCTTCTACCCCAACCCTACGACTCCCCTCTTCTCATTCTCTCACTACCGCTCTCCTCTTCTCCCCCATCACTCCCGCTGCCCTCTTCTCCATCTATCACTACTGCTCCCCTCTTCTCCCCTCTTCTCCCCCATCACTACCGCTCCCCTCTTCTCCCTCTATCACTACCGCTACCTTCTTCTCCCCATCACTACCACTCCCCTCTTCTCCCCTGTCACTACAGCTCCCCTCCCCATCACTACCACTCCCCTCTTCTCCCTCTCTCACGACCGCTCCACTCTTCTCCCCATCACTACCGCTCCCCTCTTCTCCCCATCACTACGACTCCCCTCTTCTCCCCCATCACTACGACTCCCCTCTTCTCCCTCTATCACTACCGCTCCCCACTTCTCCCCATCACTACCACTCCCCCTTTCTCACCATCACTACCGCTCCCCTCTTCTCCCCTATCACTATGACTCCCCTCTTCTCCCCATCAATACCACTCCCCTCTTCTCCCCTTCACTACCGCACCCCTCCTCTCTCCCATCACTACCGCTCCCCTCGTCTCTCCCATCACTACCGCTCCCCTCGTGTCTCCCATCACTACCGCTTCTCTCCTCTCCCCCATCACTACCACTTCCCTCTTCTCCCTCTATTACTACCACTCCCCCTTTCTCACCATCACTACCGCTGCCTTCTTCTCCCTCTATCACTACCGCTCCCTTCTTCTCCCTGTCACTACCGCACCCCTCTTCTCCCCCATCACTACCACTCCCCATTTCTCCCCATCACTACCACTCCCCTCTTCTCCCCATCACTACCGCTCCCCTCTTCTTCCCTGTCACTACTGCTCCCCTCCTCTCCCTCTATCACTACCACTCCCCTCTTGTCCTCATCACTACTGCTCCCCTCTTCTCCCCATCACTAACGCTCCCCTCTTCTCCCTCTATCACTACTGCTCTCCTCTTCTCCCCTCTTCTCCCCATCACTACTACTCCCCTCTTCTCCCCTTCACTACCGCACCCTTCCTCTCTCCCATCACTACCGCTCCCCTCCTCTCTCCCATCACTACCGCTCCCCTCCTCTCTCCCATCACTACCGCTTCTCTCCTCTCCCCCATCACTACCGCTTCCCTCTTCTCCCTCTATCACTACCACTCCCCCTTTCTCACCATCACTACCGCTCCCCTCTTCTCCCCTATCAAAACCGCTCCCCTGTTCTCCCTCTACCACTACCGCTTCCCACTTCTCCCCTATCACTACCGCTCCCCTCTTCTCCCTCTATCACTATGACTCCCCTCTTCTCCCCATCACTACCACTCCCCTCTTCTCCCCATCACTACCACTCCCCCTTTCTCCCCATCAATACCACTCCCCTCTTCTCCCCTTCACTACCGCTTCCCTCCTCTCCCCCATCACTACCGCTTCCCTCTTCTCCCTCAATCACTACCACTCCCCCTTTCTCACCATCACTACCGCTCCCCTCTTCTCCCCTATCAAAACCGCTCCCCTCTTCTCCCTCTATCACTACCGCTCCCCTCTTCCCCCCATCACTATGACTCCCCTCTTCCCCCCATCACTATGACTCCCCTCTTCTCCCCCATCACTACCACTCCCCCTTTCTCACCATCACTACCGCTCCCCTCTTCTCCCCTATCACTACGACTCCCCTCTTCTCCCCATCACTACCGCTCCCCTCTTCTCCCCCATCACTACTGCTTCTGTCCTCTCCCCTATCAAAACCGTTCCCCTCTTCAAACCGCTCCCCTCTTCTCCCTCTCACTACAGCTCCACTCTTCTCCCCATCACTATGACTCCCCTCTTCTCCCCCTTCTCCCCCATCACTACGACTCCCCTCTTCTCCCTCTATCACTACCGCTCCCTACTTCTTCCCTGTCACTACTGCTCCCCTCCTCTCCCTCTATCACTACCACTCCCCCCTTGTCCCCATCACTACTGCTCCCCTCTTCTCCCCATCACTAACGCTCCCCTCTTCTCCCTCTATCACTACTGCTCCCCTCTTCTCCCCTGTCACTAACACTACCGTCTCCTCCCCCATCACTACGACTCCCGTCTTCTCCCTCTATCACTACTGCTCCCTTCTTCTCCCCATCCCTACCACTCCCCTCTTCTCCCCCATCACTACTGCTCCCCTCTTCTCCCTCTACCACAACCACTCCCCTCTTCTCCCTCTATCACGACCGCTCCCCTCTTCTCCCTCTATCACGACTGCTCCCCTCTTCTTCCCATCACTACTACTCCCCTCTTCTCCCTCTGTCACTACCGCTCCCCTCGTCTCCCTCTAATACTACTGCTCCCCTATTCTCCCCCAACACTACCGCTACCCTCTTCTCCCCACCACTACCGCTCCCCTCTTCTACCCCAACCCTACGACTCCCCTCTTCTCATTCTCTCACTACCGCTCCCCTCTTCTCCCCCATCACTCCCGCTGCCCTCTTCTCCATCTATCACTACTGCTCCCCTCTTCTCCCCTCTTCTCCCCCATCACTACCGCTCCCCTCTTCTCCCCTATCAAAACCGCTCCCCTCTTCTCCCTCTATCACTACCGCTACCTTCTTCTCCCCATCACTACCACTCCCCTCTTCTCCCTCTCTCACGACCGCTCCACTCTTCTCCCCCATCACTACCGCTCCCCTCTTCTCCCCATCACTATGACTACCCTCTTCTCCCCCATCACTACAACTCCCCTCTTCTCCCCCATCACTACAACTCCCCTCTTCTCCCTCTATCACTACCGCTCCCCACTTCTCCCCATCAATACCACTCCCCTCTTCTCCCCTTCACTACCGCACCCCTCCTCTTCCCATCACTACCGCTCCCCTCCTCTCTCCCATCACTACCGCTTCCCTCCTCTCCCCCATCACTACCACTTCCCTCTTCTCCCTCTATTACTACCACTCCCCCTTTCTCACCATCACTACCGCTGCCCTCTTCTCCCTCTATCACTACCGCTCCCTTCTTCTCCCTGTCACTACCGCTCCCCTCTTCTCCCCATCACTATGACTACCCTCTTCTCCCCCATCACTACGACTCCCCTCTTCTCCCTCTATCACTACCGCTCCCCACTTCTCCCCATCACTACCACTCCCCCTTTCTCCCCATCACTACCACTTCCCTCTTCTCCCTCTATTACTACCACTCCCCCTTTCTCACCATCACTACGCTCCCCCTCTTTTCAATCTATCACTACCACTCCCCCCTTGTCCCCATCACTAACTGCTCCCCTCTTCTCCCATCACTAACGCTCCCCTCTTCTCCCTCTATCACTACTGCTCTCCTTTCTCCCCATCACTTCCACTCCCCTCTTCTCCCCCCATCACTATGACTCCACCCCCCCCTCTTCTCCCCCATCACTATGACTCCCCTCTTCTCCCTCTATCACTACGCTCCCCCACTTCTTCCCTGTCACTACTCCCCTCCTCTCCCTCTATCACTACCACTCCCCTCTTCTCCCTCTATCACTACTGCTCCCCTCTTCTCCCCATCTCTACCACTCCCCTCTTCTCCCCCATCACTACTGCTCCCCTCTCTACCACTACCGCTCCCCACTTCTCCTCATCACTACCACTCCCCTCTTGTCCCCATCACTACTGCTCCCCTCTTCTCCCCCATCACTACCACTCCCCCTTTCTCACCATCACTACCGCTCCCATCTTCTCCCCTATCACTTCCACTTCCCTCTTTTCCTTCTATCACTACTGCTCCCCTTTCTCACCATCACTACCGCTCCCCTCTTCCCCCCATCACTATGACTCCCCTCTTCTCCCCCATCACTACCACTCCCCCTTTCTCACCATCACTACCGCTCCCCTCTTCTCCCCTATCACTACGACTCCCCTCTTCTCCCCATCACTACCGCTCCCCTCTTCTCCCCCATCACTACTGCTTCTGTCCTCTCCCCTATCAAAACCGTTCCCCTCTTCAAACCGCTCCCCTCTTCTCCCTCTCACTACAGCTCCACTCTTCTCCCCATCACTATGACTCCCCTCTTCTCCCCCTTCTCCCCCATCACTACGACTCCCCTCTTCTCCCTCTATCACTACCGCTCCCTACTTCTTCCCTGTCACTACTGCTCCCCTCCTCTCCCTCTATCACTACCACTCCCCCCTTGTCCCCATCACTACTGCTCCCCTCTTCTCCCCATCACTAACGCTCCCCTCTTCTCCCCATCACTAACGCTCCCCTCTTCTCCCTCTATCACTACTGCTCCCCTCTTCTCCCCTGTCACTAACACTACCGTCTCCTCCCCCATCACTACGACTCCCGTCTTCTCCCTCTATCACTACTGCTCCCTTCTTCTCCCCATCCCTACCACTCCCCTCTTCTCCCCCATCACTACTGCTCCCCTCTTCTCCCTCTACCACAACCACTCCCCTCTTCTCCCTCTATCACGACCGCTCCCCTCTTCTCCCTCTATCACGACTGCTCCCCTCTTCTTCCCATCACTACTACTCCCCTCTTCTCCCTCTGTCACTACCGCTCCCCTCTTCTCCCTCTATCACGACCGCTACCTTCTTCTCCCCATCACTACCGCTCCCCTCGTCTCCCTCTAATACTACTGCTCCCCTATTCTCCCCCAACACTACCGCTACCCTCTTCTCCCCACCACTACCGCTCCCCTCTTCTACCCCAACCCTACGACTCCCCTCTTCTCATTCTCTCACTACCGCTCCCCTCTTCTCCCCCATCACTCCCGCTGCCCTCTTCTCCATCTATCACTACTGCTCCCCTCTTCTCCCCTCTTCTCCCCCATCACTACCGCTCCCCTCTTCTCCCCTATCAAAACCGCTCCCCTCTTCTCCCTCTATCACTACCGCTACCTTCTTCTCCCCATCACTACCACTCCCCTCTTCTCCCTCTCTCACGACCGCTCCACTCTTCTCCCCCATCACTACCGCTCCCCTCTTCTCCCCATCACTATGACTACCCTCTTCTCCCCCATCACTACAACTCCCCTCTTCTCCCCCATCACTACAACTCCCCTCTTCTCCCTCTATCACTACCGCTCCCCACTTCTCCCCATCAATACCACTCCCCTCTTCTCCCCTTCACTACCGCACCCCTCCTCTCTCCCATCACTACCGCTCCCCTCCTCTCTCCCATCACTACCGCTTCCCTCCTCTCCCCCATCACTACCACTTCCCTCTTCTCCCTCTATTACTACCACTCCCCCTTTCTCACCATCACTACCGCTGCCCTCTTCTCCCTCTATCACTACCGCTCCCTTCTTCTCCCTGTCACTACCGCTCCCCTCTTCTCCCCATCACTATGACTACCCTCTTCTCCCCCATCACTACGACTCCCCTCTTCTCCCTCTATTACTACCACTCCCCCTTTCTCACCATCACTACCGCTCCCCTCTTTTCAATCTATCACTACCACTCCCCCCTTGTCCCCATCACTACTGCTCCCCTCTTCTCCCCATCACTAACGCTCCCCTCTTCTCCCTCTATCACTACTGCTCTCCTCTTCTCCCCATCACTACCACTCCCCTCTTCTCCCCCATCACTATGACTCCCCTCTTCTCCCCCATCACTATGACTCCCCTCTTCTCCCTCTATCACTACCGCTCCCCACTTCTTCCCTGTCACTACTCCCCTCCTCTCCCTCTATCACTACCACTCCCCTCTTCTCCCTCTATCACTACTGCTCCCCTCTTCTCCCCATCACTACCACTCCCCTCTTCTCCCCCATCACTACTGCTCCCCTCTTCTCCCTCTACCACTACCGCTCCCCACTTCTCCTCATCACTACCACTCCCCTCTTGTCCCCATCACTACTGCTCCCCTCTTCTCCCCATCCCTACCACTCCCCTCTTCTCCCCATCACTACTGCTCCCCTCTTCTCCCTCTACCACTACTGCTCTCCTCTTCTCCCCCATCACTACCACTCCCCCTTTCTCACCATCACTACCGCTCCCATCTTCTCCCCTATCACTTCCACTTCCCTCTTTTCCTTCTATCACTACTGCTCCCCTTTCTCACCATCACTACCGCTCCCCTCTTCTCCCCTATCACTATGCCTCCCCTCTTCTCCCCCATCACTACCACTCCCCTCTTCTCCCCCATCAGTACCGCTGCCCTCTTCTCCATCTATCACTACTGCTCCCCTCTTCTCCCCTCTTCTCCCCCTCACTACCACTCCCCTCCTCTTCCCCATCACTACCGCTCCCCTCTTCTCCCTCTATCACGACCGCTCCCCTCTTCTTCCCATCACTACTACTCCCCTCTTCTCGCTCTGTCACGACCGCTACCCTCTTCTCCCCATCACTACCACTCCCCTCTTCTCCCCATCACTACCGCTACCCTCTTCTCCCCATCACTACCACTCCCCTCTTCTCCCCCATCACTACCGCTACCTTCTTCTCCCCATCACTACTGCTCCCCTCTTCTCCCTCTACCACTACCGCTCCCCACTACCACTCCCCTCTTCTCCCCATCAATACTGCTCCTCTCTTCTCCACCTCACTTCCACTCCCCTCTTCTCCCCCATAACTACCACTCCCCTCTTCTCCCTCTATCACAATGACTCTCCTCTTCTCCCCATCACTACCACTCCCCCTTTCTCCCCATCAATACCACTCCCCTCTTCTCCCCTTCACTACCGCACCCCTCCTCTCTCCCATCACTACCGCTCCCCTCCTCTCTCCCATCACTACCGCTTCCCTCCTCTCCCCCATCACTACTGCTCCCCTCTTCTCCCTCTACCCCTACAGGTCCCCACTTCTCCTCATCACTACCACTCCCCTCTTCTCCCTCTATCACTACTGCTCCCCTCTTCTCCCGTCACTAACACTACCGTCTCCTCCCCCATCACTACGACTCCCCTCTTCTCCCCATCACTACCACTCCCCTCTTCTCCCCATCACTACCGCTCCCCTCTTCTCCCGCATCACTACCGCTGCCCTCTTTTCAATCTATCACTACTGCTCCCCTCTTCTCCCCCTCACTACTGCTTCTCTCCTCTCCCCTATCAAAACCGTTCCCCTCTTCAAACCGCTCCCCTCTTCTCCCTCTATCACTACAGCTCCACTCTTCTCCCCATCACTACCACTCCCCTCTTCTCCCTCTCTCACGACCGCTCCACTCTTCTCCCCCATCACTACCGCTCCCCTCTTCTCACCATCACTACCGCTCCCCTCTTCTCCCCTATCACTATGACTCCCCTCTTCTCCCCATCACTACTGCTCCCCTCCTCTCCCCCTCACTACTGTTTCTCTCCTCTCTCCTATGAAAACCGTTCCCCTCTTC